>NC_090883.1:42791341-42828841 GCF_036669925.1 Montipora capricornis
TATTTGCCGTTTTTAGCGAACCTACGGTGACATTCGCGTCATTTAGCAACTTGGCCTTTTTTACTCTAATTTTGCCGATTTTGGCGATCAGTTTGGCCTATTACGTAAAAGACGACCTGGCAACCCTGATTTATTCCCCGGGATTTATTCATACCCCTGATCGACAGCCCTAACTGCACAGGACGTGCTCGTTGTCACGCATATGTAACTCTTCTTCAGTGGTGTGGAAATGGCTTCGTCTTCAAGTCGTCCAAAGAGGGTTGTTGCAATAGCTGTGGATGCAAGCGAGCACAGCGAAAGAGCATTTGACTGTAAGTACAACAAGGACTTCTTTGTATGCTACCATGTCGTTTTTCTCGAGTAGGAAACTTAGGTTACGCTAAAAGGTAAACATTTTAGGGTGCGGAAATAGCAAAGCATTTCCCAAATCCCCTGTGTGAAGCCTGCAACTTTTGAAAGGTTATTTTTCCAGTCTGATCGCATCTTCTTTAAGCAACACTCCAAACGACTTGGGTTTTATGAAAAGGACACTGGATGGCGTCTTGACTCGAGCAAAAATATTGATTTTTAGTGTACCAACAGTAAAAGGTTCGTCGTGTGTAAAATATTAATAAATGGCTTCCGAGCATTGCTCTGAATAAACCGAGGCACAAAATGGAGATTATTTTTGGTTTTATCGAACTTTTGCTGATTGAAATGCTTGCCAATTTTCTTTCTTTATCTCTGTGTCAGACTAATTATTATAGCTAGCGCGCCACATTTGACACGATTATGCAAATTTGGTCTTTTGGAGGCAAGTGAAAAACACGGACTCCCCTTTCCGTTTACTAATCTCAGGACCCGCCTTTCGGACTTCCCTATGGAGGAAATTTGTTCAATGCAGTATTTCCGTGGTCATGAGCTTAGTTATATTTGCTAATGATGTGTCTTTTCCAAGCGTGTTAATAAATAGGGTACAAGCTGTACACTGAAGGGGTCTCTTTTCTTTTGATTCTGGTGAATGCAGCTTTATTAGGAAAAGAAAGCACCCTAATACTATGAAAACCACCGATCTGTGGAATGGGCTTGAATTACTGAGTCACTGCCCTGCCCACTTTTTCGCTTGTAAATACAATACAATACAATACAATACAATACAATACAATTGCAATACATACTTAATTGACTACTCCCCATAGGGGCTTTTCAGGGCCAATGAAACAATCAATGAAACAACAGAACACAACAACAACAACGGTTAAGAATCCCAACTGGCCGGAGGCAAACCAGTTGGCTTTTTACAAGTGCAGCGGGGAAGTTGAACCAGGGACTACCAGGAACAAATTCAACGAGTGGTCAGAGCAAGTCTTGAACCCGGGATCTCCGGATCTCAAGGCAAGCGCCCTAACCACCGGGCCACACTTGCGAGGTGTTGTGTTCGATGCTACTTTTCAGGCCACAGAGAATCTTTCTTGCACTCAAAGTAACAGTGAGTCCATGGTTGCACTTGCAACTTCTCCACTGGACAGGAACAAATTTATCCATTATTTTCCTGGGACTCGTGATTTTAAAAACGTATCTTTCCATTGTTGTGGTTGTTCCGGTACACCTTGACGGCGAGAGCTGGCTTCCACTCACACCTTGGGAAAGGAATTTAATCAAAATGTTTAACCCATTGACTCCTAGGTGTTCCCTATTCACGAATAAAATTGTCTGGCGTTAGACAGAGTAAAATACTACGTATGGCCGGATTAGGCTGGTTGAGAGGTGAATGGGTTAACTGAAGTGGGCAGGGCAATGATGCAATAATTTGGGCCCATTCCGCAGATCGATAGTTTTTGTATTAGCAAGGTTTGGTGAAGTTTTGAAGTCCAATCGAATGTAAACTCATTTTATTGATAAATGTTTACAACAGCACAAAGACACATCCTTCGTCTGAAAAAGGGCATTACTAAACAACGAAACACCGAAACAGCAAAACAAAGCACCAAAACACCATGTGTGACCCCACCTTACATTGAATGCTAACCGACAAAGGTTGGATTTGAGATTAAATATCATTGTAGGCCTATTTAGGCCTAAAATGTTATTACTCCTAATTCATTTAGATTAAGATTAGGATTCAGATTAAGACTGAGATTAGGAGCAATAACTTTTTAGGCCTAATTAGGCCTAAAACGATGTTTAATCTCAAATCCAACCTTTCTCGGTTAGTATTCAATGTATGGTGAGGTCATACACGGTGTACTGGTGCTTCGTTTCGCCGTTTCACTGTTTTGGTGTTTAGTAATGTCCTCAGAAAAAGGTAGCAAACAAAAAGTTCCTAAAACATGTGATCCGCTTGCCCCAAGCACATGATGTCCTAATCTCACAAGAAACATGTAAACAACAACTTTTAAACAGAATGATGATATATGCAAGTTCATTAAAACTTCCATTTGTATTTCTTAACAGGTTTTACTTTCTTGACTCAGCTTCCAAATTAACATGAAAAATGTATACTCGGTTTTCAGATGATAAGATACATGTCATTATTTAATAATTATTGTGGTGTTGCATTCATTTGCAAATTCAAAGGTCTTCCATGGAGCCGTGAATAGAGAGCAGCAGTAAAAAGATTCCTCTTATTCATAATCTTATTCTATAAGTGTCACTTATTTCTAGGAGTGACAGTTATAAAACACCTGTCAATTGGGAACTCCTAGTTAGGACCTGCCAATGGGTTAAACGGTTTGATGTTGAAAAAATATGTGAATATTGGATAAGCCGGGTTTCCTGCGGTCAAGGAGTTTGAGTTTTATTGTAAATGAATGACTTTGTTAACTTCTCCAGGGTACAAGGAACAAATATTTCATGATGGCGACAAGTTGATTGTGATTCATTCTCATGAACTGCATCCTCCCGCTTTGCCTCGTAAGTGAATGCCTAATTGTTGAATCCAGAAATTACTTATACTGTAATATTGTTTAGTGAAATCTGGTTGTGTTTCTGGAATTATCCTTCCGGTCTGTAATTTAAGGTATGTTAGAGACTGACAGAAACTGAAAGTGTCTTTATTATGCTTGATTCAATAATAAATTATGGTCAAACCACTATCATTTTGACACAGATGTATCCTTTGTGTTGCGAGTTGTTAGTAAACACGCAAGGTAACTTGATCACAGGTGGCTGCTGAATTTGATGTCACTTTTGATTTTGCAATTGACTTGTGCAGTCAAAAGTACAACAGAAAAATTGGACATAGCAAAAATCACCCAAAATGTTTTTCACTGATGGTAACTTTTTATATTCATGGTACAAAATTGATGTTGTTTTCATGTTGCAAATTTTGTTGTTGATGGCAAAATATTTTATTCTTGATCTACACTTCCTAAAAACTCCCTTCTGCTCTTCCAAAAAACTGTATATCAATATTAACTTACTTTTCAATCAATGTTTCTTTTGCATAAACCAGGCTAAGAAGATCTTTACCTTGCTTAGTTTGCATTTTTGAGCATTATGTAGAATTTTCGGTCCTATGTTTCTGATGGCAAGTCTCATATTTTGAGGTCTCCCATCCATACTAACCCTGTCGGACAGAACTTAACTTCACTGAACTTTTGTTGTGAAAAGCTGTCAGACACTCAGAGTACACACTAAAACTTGCAGTGGAAAAGAAAGTTGTAAGGGAACTTGAAAGTGATCAACATCTCAGCCTCGAAGCCAAATGTTTCTCAATTTCCTTCTATTTTCTGTAATCTCTCTGGATTTAGTATTTTACAAGTAACCACATGTCTTCTTAGGGGGCTATTTTCCTAAGACATCTACCATGGCACTATAATGATATACAGTACCAAAACAATATCTTGTACTATAGATTAGAGCTACATATTACACCAAGACAACCTGGATCTCCCAGAAAACAAAATGCAGCTCAGTTTGACAGTTATAGAATAAAGCCCTATGTTACTGCACGACCACATGTACGCAATGCATGCCTATTTTTACTCGGCTTAATATGCATGGTATTTGCACGTCTAGCCACACACTGAATATGAGAGGTTAGATGTGCAAAATCTTTTGTTTGGACATCGAGTGACATGGGTCTATATTGGAACAAAAATGTTTTCATAATAAACTATCCTGTCATTTATCCTTTTCATAGTTGGGCTCCAGACCCTGGGGCACAAAGCCACAATACTTAAGAGAATATGGTCAACCTTTTTTCATTTGATTGTCAAGTGATCAAGAGAGCGTACGTCTGTCCGTCCGTCCGTACAGGCTCTGGGGGAGGGGGATGGGAGACTAAAAAAGGAAAGGGAGGGGAGTCTCGCGAATGCAGCTTTGAGGTGCGGATGGGCAAATTTTCCTGGCAGGAAACTTTTGTGCTGCCTGCATTTATCCCGACTGACCTTCGTCACTTTTGAAAAAGAGTTTTTACTGTTACCAGTAGTAACGAGCAACGGGATAAAGAGCAGGAAAGAGCATGAGAGAAGAGGTGACTAAATGTAAGAAATTTAAGCGAAGAGAGCCTCGAGAGAAGCCGAGGAAGGAGAAGAAGAAAAAATTTCAATGAAGAACAATGTAAAGCAGAGAGAAATAGAGTGAGAGACAAAACACTTATTTACAATGGTTAAGTTTTCCAGTGATGTTTCCCTTCTTAATGCATGCCTCACTGCCTCACAATTTTGTAAAACTCGCCAAAAAAAAGGAAGAAGGCCTGAAAACATTTGCAATTCCGTGTTGACAGAGATTCTGGCATACATGTATTTCAACAATCACAGATCACATCGCCACATCATGGTTTGATGAGCTCGACCCTGTGGTTTTCGTCAAAATCTCCAACAGCGATTCAGTTATAATAATCGTTTGTCTTGTTTGTCACACGGCATGGTCGCCGGCTACATTTGCTTATTTTGGAACTGAATTCATCATTACTGTGGCGACTCTCCACGCAAAATTAATACCTTTCGATTTATAGGCATTTTGTTTGGAATGAATGTCCAGTCGTGAGCTGCTGTGAAATTGCAGTCAAGTAAGCGAATTGCTACACTAGCTTTAGTTTGACTTTTTAATTAGTAATTTTTGCTGTTGTTCTAAACTGAAGAGAGAGGGTATGAAGATTATCAGTCAAACAGAAAATGTTGTGAAAGAGATTAATCTGCACATAATTTCAGTTTTAGCTGTTGATTAAAATTGTTGGTTATTGTTTGCATGGCTTGTTTGTTTACTGCTGTTAGCTGAAAAATTCAGCTGTCATAAAAAAATCAAATATTTCCTTCCTCTGCTTGTTTTCTTCATGGTGAGTGTGAACTGGCTGTAGTTCCAAAAAGCAGTTCTAACAGTGCCAATAATGCAATCCGAGCCCATATCCTATTTTCACCACAAAACTTCTGAATCAATGAATATGTATATATATGTTTTTGTCTGTATCAATCCTTTAGGGCATTTAAAGCAAGCAAAGTAAATTTAAACCACTCTGTGGTCAGGCGGTCCAACTCATTTTCCCACTACGACTCTTCACTTCAAACTTGTCGTACTATGAGTCTGCAGTATGGGATTTGAGACTGTGCGTGCTCCTTTGAACTTGCTTCCAGATCTCGTACTGGTAGTCGTACTCGTTGCCAGTGCTAAAACCCTTTAATTTTGTCCTTTAAGCAGAAGCATAATTATTCCATATACACTATATTTTGCTTTGTTGGGCTAGAAATGGGAGCTCTGCTTTTAGGCTTGGCTAAATCCATATATTTTAATAAGTGCCAGAGACACTATTCTAATTGTATTTCATTGGCCCTGAAAACTGCCCTTATGGGGAGGGTTTAACTTAATAAATGTAAATTGTATTGTATTGCATTGCATTGTATAGCTAATGAGGGAAGTAGATAAACATTGTTAAGTGCTTACCTCAATTTTCATAATTCTGCGGAATCTCACCTTAAAGCACCAAGCACCAAACTGTTCCATCAATCAAATTCCCGAACATAACCGGGAAGATCGACTCCGCCTCTGGAAAGTCCATTGGGGTTTTTGTTTAGTTCACAGCCTGAATACTATTACAATGTCTTTTTAGAGGGTTTTCAGTAAAATGATTTGTACAGATTCCATCGCTCTCCATCAGTGTGAAGGTCAAACGTAAGAATGTACATTGGAACCAAAGACGCTGATTGGTAGGTTATGTTGTGCTTCAACTGTAGGCTTGTAAGTTTGATTGATGGAAGCCAAAATGGCGTTTTGGCCTTGGCGCTTAAAGATGAGATTCTGCTGAATTATGAAAATTGTGGTAAGCACTTAACAATGTTTTATTATCTACTTCCCTCATTAGCTATACAATGCAATGCAATACAATACAATTTACATTAATTAAACCCTCCCCATAAGGGCAGTTTTCAGGGCCAATGAAATACAATTAGAATAGAACGAAAACTGTTAAAAATCTCAACTTGCTGGACACAAACCAGTTAGCTATTCACAAGTGCATTTGAGAAGTTGAACCAGGGACTGCCAGGATCAAATTCAACAAGTGAGAACAGGTCTTGAACCCAGGCAAGCATGATATCCACTGGGCCTCACTGCCTCCAATGTTTGTTACAATCCACTTTTTTACTGCATTGCAGATGCCATGGCAACAGAGGAATGGAAAAAGGAAGTTCTGAAACATGAGGAATACATAAAAAACCTGGAGGAAAAGTATAAAAAAAAGTGTGAGGATATGGAGGTATGCTGAATTTGTTTATTACAGAATTTACAATACATGTTCACCTTTGATGTCAACCACGAATGATAGTTTACCTTCGTAGGACTAGCTGCAATCTAAATTCTGTTATATCTTTTTGCTACTTTCTCTCTTTCCTGTCTTTGCTCAATTGGTCTGGTTTGTAGGCAAGATATGAGTGGAAATCAAAAGAATAGTTTTCTTTAAGAGTTTAGGCCAAAAGTTTCAGCCTGTGTATTCAGTTTGCTGTCAGCTGTAAAATAATGCTCAACTCATTTTAATGGTAAAAAAAATGCTCATGTTGATATATCTTTTATGGTTCAAATTTTTTCCTGGTTCAAAATTTTTTTAACCAGTTCAGTTTTGGTTTTCCTTTGTTTCAGATTATGATAATGAATAGACAAAGAAACAAATCAAAATTGAACTTGTTTGAAGAACTTAAAGCCAAGAAAAAAAAATTCAACAGCTATGTTGACATGAGAATAAGTTATTATGATTGCAAGACACACTGGGTACTCTTAATTGCCGTCCAATAGACCAATTTCAATATATTAAAATTCAGTCCAAAACAAAAGGCATCATGTCAAGGCTCTGGGGAATAAATATAAGGATTTGTATGAGTTTATTCTCCAGAGCTTCGAGATGATGCCTCATGTTTTGGACTAAATTTTAATATATCGAAATTGGTCTATTTTTCGGCAATGTGTGAACTCGTCATGGTTCATTATTATAATGCAAAGCATCATCCAAGGAGCAATATTAATGTTATCAATGGTTTTGAGAAATCACACTGACAACGGGTTTAGCATCTCAGTGGTCAGCATCTGACTTTCGCACGGCAGATTGCTTGTACATAACCCCGGTCAGACCAACACTCGGGGTCTTTAAATAGCTGAGGAGAAAGTGCTGCCTTTGTAATAACATCTGCAAATGATTAGACTTTCAAGTCTTCTTGAATTAAGACAATAAACCGTAGGCCCCATGTCACAACCCTTCAATGTTGAAAAAACTATGTGGGACTGTTTGTGAAGACAAAGGGTGACCCCTGGTGGGCTATCTCTCTGATATGTACGGTATGCACCCTTCCAAAGTGAAGGAATTCAGTCAAAGGAAAAATATAAAATTTAACAAGGAAGGGATTAAGAAAAATTCTTAAAGTTACTTATGTTAAAATGCAAGCACAACAGATGTTATACATATATCCTTTTCTGCATTTTGTGGTTATATAAGCCAATGCTGCCAAAAAAATTAATAAGTATTTACGTAAATGAAAAAAGGCAGCCGTTTGGTAGCCTGCGTACATGTTGTAGGCGTGAAAGGCAAATTAACCAGCGGTGAAGTTGCGCGGAGAATGGGGAGAGACGCTTTGAAATACCACGTGGCGCCCCTCCTCATTCTACGCGCGGCTTATGCCCATGGTCACCATGGTAACAGCATGTGATGCACAAAAGTGTCAAAATATAAACTCCTTTAGCTGTACTGTTTTTGATCATGTGCTTCAAGGCAGAAAGCGCTTTTAGTGCGGCAGTGAATAAAGTATTTACTAAAACAAGAATATAACTTTAAAATACTGAACATAATGCTTACCATCAAAATTGTTCGAACTTTTTCTAATGGAAGCGTTTCTATTCGAAAGAAACAAATTTGAAAAACGCTTGCTTTGGTTTTCAAATTTCTCGGGCGTTGCCATTTTGATTAATTGTGACGTGTAATGGTTAACATATTGTTTCAAAACAAATGCTCTTTGTGTGAATAGAATAAAGCAACCATTACACGTCACAGTTATTCAAAATGGCAGCGCCCCGGGAAATTTGAAAACCAAAACAAGCGTTTTTGAAATTTGTCTATTCCGCGGGGATACAAACGCTTCCATTGGAAAAAGATTGAACAATTCGGATTGTAAACATCATGTTCAATATATTAAAGTTAAATTCTTGTTTTAGTGGAGGTTTCCTTTAATGCATTTTTGCAAAAAAAAAAAAAAAAAGAACATTGTAGAAGCTCTCCTCCCTCTCTGTGGCCTTCTTTATGAAGATGATTAAATCAAGTTGCACCTTTTTTCTTCCTCGTCGTTCCCTATCAGGTATCTGCTAAAATAATTGTTCAAGGTGGCCACCCGGGTGAGCACGTTTGCAAAACTGCCAAAAAAGAGAATGCGGACATGATCGTGGTTGGTTGTCGGGGAATGGGCACTGTTCGTCGGACCATATTAGGAAGCACCAGTGATTACATCATCCATCATGCTCATCGTCCTGTTGTGGTGGTCCCAAAGGTGAAAAAGCAATGTGAACAATCCGGTGATGAGGAAAATTAGAGCAGCTGGGTGCCCTGAGCCTTATATTAGAGACCTTAAGATCTAGGACGGCAACCTCAGCGAGATCGTCACTAAACAATAGACATTAATGAGCAAAACAATGGCTTTGCACGTGCGCTTCAACATTTGTACATTTCTTTCCCATTCTCTTTCTGCCAATCGGCAACACGAAATGACCAAATCTCAAGTTCTAAGGAAGACGCGAGCGCACAAGGGCAAATCTTTGATTTTCTTTCTTAGTTTCAACACTGTTCATCCCAATTCAGTTCCTGGATATTTTGGATAGTTTGTGGAAGTTGAATAAACTGGAATAATCACGAAACACTTTAAGAAACATAAACTAGCACTATTATATGACATTTTCGCGACCGTCGCCGTCTTACAGATGTTAAGGTCTTTACTATGCTATATTGTGTACCGCTATTCTGTCCCGAGCGTCATCTCCCACGCGTGTACGCCACAGCGTTTTCAAAGAAATGTTGAGAAATATTTGAAAGAAACTTTGAGCCGATTGTTTGTTTAGTTTCCTTATCCAAATTGACCACGCTTTCTACGTCATTTTTCCGCTTCATTGTTACGCATTTGCACTGAGGAACTTCAACTCCAGGAAATTACGTCAGAAATCTTCGTTGTTTTTCTGTTCACTCTACAATAAAGATTGTAGTCTAGAAATGATGTTTTTGAAAGTTTCCACCTTTGAATTCGTTTTCAAAGAGCTCGGCAGTTTTCTCTCCCGTTTTCATTTGGATGGTGAGCAAAACCGCACTGAGGAACTTCAACTCCAGGAAATTACGTCAGAAATCTTCGTTGTTTTTCTGTTCACTCTACAATAAAGATTGTAGTCTAGAAATGATGTTTTTGAAAGTTTCCACCTTTGAATTCGTTTTCAAAGAGCTCGGCAGTTTTCTCTCCCGTTTTCATTTGGATGGTGAGCAAAACCGCACTGGTGTGAGGCTAAAACGCTTGAAAACTAGTACCCCATTCACACCAAGAAGAAATTGTTTAATTAAACTGGGTTTAACAAAATGAATTTCAAAATCAGTCACAGAAAAATGTGGGATTGGCTTTAGCATGAGATTCAGGTGGGTTTCAATACATGCTTTGATCTGTGCTAAATTTGTAGTGGACAAAAATCAGTATTCATGATTTTAAAAGAAAACACTTTGAAACCGTGTTTAAACATGGTTAAGGTTTGGGTGTGAACGGGGTTGGTCCAAAGTTCTTCCACGCTTTTTCTGTTACCGTTCATTTTAACTGGTAAACCCGGCCTTAACAGCTACGTTTCAATGAAGACCATATGCTTTCAGAAGTCCACCTACTCGTCATTTTTTTGGCCGTTTTGATTGGATAATTTCAGCGAAAAATGTATTACTTTCGATTGGTTTGCTTAAACCCATTTGAGTGACAGACATGATATAATCTCCTCACCGCTTAATCAAACAAGTTAGTTGATATGACTGAAGGAATGAATTTTCCAGGTCTTTTAAACGGATTTTCCTTACAAGTGCTAAGACAAATGTGTAGAGAACAGTTAAGAGAAGATTCATATTAATGTTAAGACTTTTCGGGGTGAAATTCACCCTTAATCCTGTGGTATAAGTGTGGGAGTTGGACGCTCCAGATTAGTGGGTCATGGCTTGTATGTAATAAATTCATCCAATAATAAAAGAACTGGTCCTTGTCATCGATAAGAATGTGATTTTTTGCTAATGAAATTCGTTCAGTGCATTCCCAACGCAAGGGAAAAAGTCACCTGAATTTGGGAGTTGATCAAAACTCTCGTTCATATCGCTAACGCTAACGTTAAAGTAAAACTTCGCGCAAAATTCGTCATGCTTCAAGGATGAACGCAAATGTTAGTTGACTGTTGAATAATTTTTTGACAGGCAAAACTCAAACCTTGCTTGGTTGGTATTAAACCGCGGATTAGTGTTAATGGGCTTTTAAATAACTAGGTCCAGATGTCAATTTGATGGAAGCCGTATGATCACCAACCGATCAGGTTGGTTCATTAAAACTGTATGTCTTGATCCTTCGCTTAAAAAGTCGATTCACATCCGTCGGTTCATAGTATTCCATCACACCCTCACCTCATGCGGGTCATGGTGCGGATTCGCAATATTTTGAAGTGACTTTATAGCTCAGTTGTCGATCCGTGTGCGGTGCAAGCCTGGGATCTTTGCAACTGTTTGAGGCAGCGTTTACACGAACGCGGTTTCAAATCGACACGGTTTCATGACTTCGAAACCGCGTCAAAATCGGTGCAGTTTCGAATTGCTTACACGGAACCGTTTTCGCTACAAGGTCAAAGTCGTGATGGTATAAGCGAGCGCTGCACTACGTGCTAAATTCACTGCCTATAAGGCAGCGTTCACACGAACGCGGTTTCATTTGTAACCGCATCGTTTTCGTTGCGGTTACACCTTCTGTTTAGGCGACACTGATCGGAACCTTTGCCGAAACGCTGTCGATTTCAAATAGTGGAGCGTTGTCAAAACGATGCGGTTTCATCTGTCGTGCAAACAACGAAACCTGATCGATTTGAATACGGTTACTATTTTGGCGCGAAATTTGCATTTTTCAATTTAAAATAGTGATTTTGACGCGGTTTCGAAGTCATGAAACCATGTCGATATGCAACCGCGTTCGTGTAAACGCTTCATTCTAGAAGATGTACTTTTTATAGTTATTAAGAAGGATTTAAGAATGATTAAAAAAGATTTATGGTAAGAGGCAAAAGTGCGAGATGACGTAATTTTTGGTCACGTGACAAAAAAAGGGAAGTACTCACTATGAATAATGTTTACTTAAAAGGAAAAAAGCAAAAGAACTCGTTAGTTGAATCCGGCAACAAAAGCATAAAATTGTGTCGATTGTTTTGCTAAAATTCGACTATTGAAAACAAGCTCCTTCCTTTTATTTTAATTTAAAGACAATATTACAAGCGAACTGGGGCTTTTCGATGTGCGTGGGATAGATTGATATATTGATCAGCTTGTTATCTTTCACTCTTTTCTAATGATTAATAGGAAAAATTCGAAATGGGAAGCATCCATTTTGAAGTGCGATTCGAGACACATATAATTCGAACTGAAACAACTCCTTACCTTTGTAACTGCTGTTTTTACGTTTTAACCTTTTGTCAATTTTATCAAAAAGAAAGTTGAATTCTGATCCTTCTACTTTTGCAACCAAATTGCTTAATAACAATGCTCATCTGCACAGTCGTAGGCCTCTTCTTGAAAAATAATATATTTCCCTTCTATACGCGTATAAATTTGTCGGCTAAGCGGTTTTGATAATGTGGGTGTTGTTGTTTGTGCGGATTGGTGGCTTTAGTGTTAAGTGCTTAAGGGTTTTCAATACGCTTAATCATGCAAAAGATAATTGGTTTATTTAAGGCACCGATGAAAAGAAACGGCAGCACTGACATAAGTTTCATCACCAAACTCACTCCACTGTAGATTTGCCTTCGCCTGTCGGAAGCTTCTCGAGGAGTTATTGTTTTTTGAAAGGCTGGATTCAAAGAGCCAATCCTAACGAGATGTACCCCGACATCTCATCGTTTTAGATGTTTTGCGAAGGAAGGAAGGAAGGACAATCTCGTCTTATTACTGTGCGAAAAAAAAAACATAGTTGCGATGATGTCGATTGTTTGCTGAACCTTGCAGGCACTCTTAGATCATTGTCTTACAGTACAACCTTCCTCTAGAACTCTTATTGTCTTTCATTTATCTGCAAACAGACTCGCTTGGAATTGAGCTCATTTTACGAAGGATCAGTCAGTAGCTGTGCAAATAATGAGGCAAGGAGATCTATTCTCTTTTAACCAAACGAATCAAACAGATGTTGCAGTCGTGACAGTGGATGGACTGCTGTACGCTCAAACGGAATTGACATCGGGATTTATTCTGGCCATTTTGAGTCCTATAACAGTGGGAGCAAATGTGCTATTAATCATGGCCATATTCAAAGACCCGCTTCACTACTTCAAAACACCAACCACCCATTTTGTTCTCGGTTTGTCCATCGCCGATGTTCTTTGCGGTTTTTTCGTTGAGCCATTTTTTGCCATGTTTTACCTCTGCAGGTACTTTGGCGCTAGCGGGAAAATTCAAAGCATTACTCGTGTGCTTTTTACTGTTGGTTCTATCATTTCAACAGCTTCGCTCAATTCTTCCTTCGTGATGGTTCTTTTGCTGTCCGTTGCGCAACTCATTGCTATAGAATGGCCCTACAAATACAAAACCTTGGTGAGGAAAGAATCGGCGATTGCATTTGTTGTCGTAACCTGGGTGTACTTCACTATTTTTAGCTTCTTACCCATGTTGGGTATACAGCTGCAAATATTTTTCAAAGTGAACGTCATCTTACACGCAACTTTAATATCTTTGGTCTTGTCTACCGTTCAAATACTCGTTTACAGATCGTACCGCAGAACTCGCTTACTTCGTCAAAAAAGCCGCCAACTCTCCGCTCAGTTCGCCGAGTCGCATATCAACTCTGATCTCCCGAAGGACGCAAAGAAACGGCTTGCCACGACAAGGAGAACTCGTTCCAAGTTATTCGACCGGAATTTCACAATTATGACATTTTATCTTGCTGCCATTTTGCTCTTTACAGCTTTCCCGCACATTTCTGTGTTTTATGTCTTCGTTTTCAAAAAGACTGCGAGCTCGGAAGAAGAGCAACTCTTAAACGTTCTACTTAGAATAACAGACCTTTTGCTTTTCACCAAAGCTGCTACGGATGCTTTTATCTTTGCTTGGAGACTTCCCACTTATCGAAAATCGTTACAAGTTATATTAGGCGGGAAAAACCTTAAACTAGAAACAGATGTGTAAAGAGATTTTAAAATATTTGGAAATGAACATCACCCTGAAGATATACGGAATCCTCCTTTAGGCTACATCTAAATTACCTGTTTTTATTTTGGGATTACAACTCCTTTGCGAAGACAAATAATCAGTGAAATGAGCATTTAAGATTTGATTGATTCTTTTTTTAATCTGGGATGACGTCTGTACAATTAGACTTCAGTTGTCCCTAATAACTTATTGTCTTACCAAATATCCAAAGTTAGGAAGAAACCTTATAAATAATCTTTTAATTTAAAATATCCTCTCCACAAAAACCCGTTATTGGTTCATGAATTGACAGGAGAAACAAACCGTGCAAAATTTGCATAAGGTAAAAAGAGAATTTGGGCACCATCTGGAAATGCTTTTATGAGCTTGAAAAGAACTCCAGCTCTTATCTGTTGTCAATTTTAGAGGCACAGAGACCGTGGGTAGCCTGTGGCGTGCGATGTATTTATTTACTTATTTTTTAAAAAGCTTCCTTGGGTTTCATTATAGTACATAAATAATCTAACTTAACGAAAAATAAACAAAAAAATTATTGGGTTTCAATTATAGTACATTGATAATCTATCCTAAAGAAAAGTAAAGAAAAAAATGGTGTAACACCCAAATGAAGAAATCACCAACGAAACCCATGCGAGCTGCCGCCCAAACATTCTCGTCACCAGAGCCTCGGAGCGACCCAAGGTCTCTGTAGGAGAACATGCGTCGTAGGGTTCTTACAGGCAAAAATTGGCTATTTGAACCTTACGGCGCCTGCTCACTCCTCGTGCTAACATGAATGCACCAATTAGAGACGCTTTTGATTGTTGTTCACGAAAACCAATGAAAAGACACTTTGCTTCAGGGTTCCCCAGAGCTCTTCTCTCCCTCAGTCAAGAGAGGAGCTCATCTGGGGTCGAGATTGCCGCCCAATCAGCATATGTGCTATGAGTCTTTCGATCTCTTGGGTCAGACCGTCATGCTTGACACGTAAAGGTCACATTCTTGAGATTTCCTGGGCAAAGAGGCCACTTTACGTCGAACTGCTGGAGTACTGATTAAGTTGGCGTAACTTTATTCGTTAAATCTGTGATGTAAAAGTTGCGGAGTCATTTAATTCAACTACGAACAAAACTGGATATTTTTATTGAGGAAAAATGCAGTTATTTTCACAACAATTAAGACTTGATACATGCAGGAATTGACGTGGATACAGAAAGTTCAGAAATCTTTTGTGTCGTCTGTAGTGGTTTATTTGAAAATCCGATCGTTTTTTTTTATGTACAGAATTTTATTTACTATCGGCAAAAGCCTCGAAATCATAGTCCATGGAAAAAAAGACTACGTAGAGGCGATAACGATTTAATTTTAAATACATTGTTTAAGACTGATCGACTAAAAGTCAGTTAAGAAAGATAAATACTGAAAAAACGTTCGCTTCGCGTTTTGAAACTTGAAGGGCTGCTACTAATTTATCCCATGATTTCTAGTCGTTCATCATTCATGTTCATGTTGACTTGCAGTCATTAACTACGGGTGCAAAAGACCCCTACGGCATAGAAGAGGGCCGAGCGTGGCTTTGGGAAGAGCGTGCAAACGAGGGTGCGGATGGCGCAGCACTGGAAAAGGCGCCAAAAAATTCGGAGGCGAAGCCGGTGACGTCATCGGGTTTTCGAAGCAGCAAAAATTGCAGGAAGTCGGCCAGCAGGGCTCTCAATTCTGGGTGTCTCCTCATGTAAGTTGCATGATCGTCAGTCAACTCCGCCTGCAAACAAACAACACCAAGGGCAAGTTTTAAACGTAGGGCGTATGCTTAATCGTCTTGGTGGTTTTTGTCGCGACAGATAGTAGCTCGATAGTAGCGGCTCGTTCGTGTCCGTGCACTCCGGAACGAATTTGAATTCGGCAGTGTTTCTTTTTCCGGAGGGGAGAACCGGATTACGCGGAGAAAAAACTCTCGGAGCACAGTAGAGAACCAACAACAAACTCAACCCACATATGACGCCGCGACCGAGAATCGAACCCGGGCCACATTGCTGGGAGACAAGTGCTCTCACCACTGCTCCCCAGAGATAAGTGAATTGTGACATCGGCTCCTGTTTCATGCAAAAAATGTGAATCCTACGGCCAAAAAGGAAGCCTGTGGGAAATTTTCTCATACTTTCTAGTGGACAAGCGTAAATGGGACCTCAAAAATCGATGATTTAAATGAAAGGAAAAAAGTAAGACTACCTTTCGGTCTAAAAAACGTGAGAACAATTGCATATCTTCCTCCCACTTCAGAGGTTTCGCTGTTGGCGTCTCCTCGGGAATTTCTGCATCTAAATTAAAAGAGAAATAATCACTTCAATGACCGAATCACTGGTGGAAGATACGGCTCTACTTCTTATTGCTTGAAACTGGTAGGATTTACAGCCTACTCTGCCCAATAAGAACTAGACCTCAGGAGGAAAACAATGGCGTGGAGCATTCTGAAAACCTGCGAAAACACGACGCGCGCGTTCAAGTCGAGATGGGTTTCGGTTTGCTTCTTGTTGTAATCGGCTCATATGCCCAGAAATTAACCTAATCAGATGCAAGCCCAATTTTCATATCCAACACAAAGTGTTGTTTTCCGCTGGCTGTGGCACGAAAGAAGCGGAAAACGTTTTTCTCACACACATCTGGGAGTCTGGGTGCTAGTGTGCGGGGCGTATAAGTCACATGGCTTATGAGATTTCCCACTTTTCTTGTTGCCGTTCGCCATGGCTACCAGTGTAGTTCTATAATTAGCTTGGATTTCCAAAATATTGGACGACTTACAACTACTCCGTGAGCTAAGCTCGTTAAGAAGATCCCAAGTTTTAGGTGGATAGCCTTTGCTAGTTTCCAAGTTTTCAGAAAAATATCGTTTTTTAGCAAGTTTAGTTGCATTATTCACCTGGTTCCTAGCCCGTTTAAACTGCTGCCACATGGCATGATTATTTGTAGAGATCGCTTTCGTTTTAAGAAAATCTCTTCTGCGCATTCTGAGAACTCGTTAGCCACGGAGACCTCTTGTTACGAATTCTTTTTGATTTTAGAGGCCCGTGTTTGTCCATGCAGCTGACAAATAGGTTTTTCCATTGTTGCCACATATCATTTGGATCAGAGTGCGAACTAACATTCCTCCATGGCATTTGCTCGAAATCATTTAGAATTTATCGTTTTGGACGTCTCTGCGCCTCGTTAGTCCACAACAAATTTTTTTCAGCGTTTCTGATTGGCTACTACATTGCGTGACACATTGACGCGAGCAGCGTTGTCTAGACTCTTAGTAACAACGGCAAATTAGCCGGTAAGATTGCGAGATTAGCAATTGTGGTAACATTTTCATTTCTCAACTTACATTTTCTCAGCTGATGTTATACCTGATACGCTGAAACTTTGCAGGGTTACTAAAGTAAATGTGCTCTTTCTAGAGCTGGTATACATTTTAATTTTAAGTTATTATTTTCGGCCGCCATTTGGAGAAGGGTCTATTGTTTGTATTGCAAAGAGCAAGGGGACACTTCGAGACGCTTACAAAAAAGCAATCACGTGACTGAAGACTAGTGCATGGTTAACAAGAGAGGCACACGTACCTTGATACTGGTGTTCCTCTGGCAATCTCAGCAAGGTCATTGTTACTTGAGATCCAAGCTGCGTTCGTCTCGCCAGGTGGCTAACAAATTCATGACTGCAGTTAGCACTATCAGTTATTTTATTATTTCTCAACCTTAACACATCAAGAGAAGAGAGACTAGAAAGTGGCCTCTTTTCATTTTTATTCCAGTCTTCAAGGAACACCGCGGTTTATGCCGAAGACGGGAAGATCACACAGTTCGAATCCGATTCTGAATACATCGCTTGCGTCGGCGACGCCATTTTCGCAGTCGTCGATCTATGCCTTTCTTACATGTAGCAGTTCAGTTGCAACTAAGGGGGTATTGACATGAGAACGGGACGAACTCTGACCGGCATGAGTTCGTATCGGCCACCATACATTTCTTGTTATGTGTTTACATGAGACCGGTCTGATTTTGTCTCGGTTGCTGGAGCGAGACGAGAAATTCTCACACCGGTCTGAGTTCGTACTGGTCTCATGTAAATGACAACAAATCTCTGACCGGATCCAGAAATTTTAAGCTTGTATACTTTTGGGTCAGCCATATATTTAGTAGACAAAACATATCATTTCATCCCGAAACCAGGCACCAAGCATCTTGTCTCGGTTTCATGTAAACGGCTACAAAAATTTTATACCGGTACAAGTTCATACCGGTCGGATTTCGTCCCGGTCTCATGCAAATACCCCCTAATTGAGCAAAATAGTCACGGAACAGAGGAACCAGAAGAAATGAGGGCTGGCCACGACATGCCCTCACTTTGGCGCTTTGATGGTAAGGTAAGCTAAAGTCTCTTTACGAGCCTGAAGGCCCATTAAGGCCGGCGCATGAAGCGACTAGGAGTATTTACGCTCCCCCCTGGATGGGATGCTAGTCCATTGCAGGGTTACCCCCAGCATTGCGCCGGTACCCATTTATACACCTGGGTGGAGAGGGTGTCTTGCCCAAGAACGCAACACAATGTCCCCGGCCAGGCCCCGAACCCGGACCACTCGATCCGGAGTCGAGCGCACTAACAATGAGGCCACCGCGCCTCCCACATTGGCGCTTTGATGTTGACATTAAATGATGGTTTTTTACCAAAGGGGCAAACCTCTTGGAGCAAAGTAAAAAAATTAACAAACTCAACCCACCAGTGACGTCAAGTCTGGGAATCAAACCCGGGACACTTTGGTGGAAAGGTAATGATGTCACCATCCCTGCGCCAACACTGCGCTGACCCCCGCGTCAACCTTACTTTCTATTGACTGGCACCGTAACCTGCACTACCTACCCAGTGGAAAGAAAAAATGACTCCCACGTTGTCGGTGATTCTTGAACTGAGTGAACGGTTCTTTGCACGCCTGTCACGTTTACTCGCCGTGTGCCGATCTTCTGGATGGACTTACCAAGCGTTTTCTGTCAAAGCAAATCAGACAAACATGTACTGCATTTTCACAAAGCTAAACAGAAAGGAAATAACTTTTAAAAGGCAAATTTTTTTGACAGCTTGGGAGTAAAGAATAGAGAAAAAACTTACTGGTAACTAGTTTCTAAGCACAGTCTGTACTTAGAGAATTTGACTTATCGGCGAGTTTTTAATAAGGTGGTCCTAGTATGGTCCAGTTTTAAATAAAGAAAAAAAAATTACTTGTCTCCATTAAAAATGGCTTTGAAGCCAAATGTAAAATCCTAGAAAGTAAACCTGTGACAACCCTATAATAAATAAAACTGTAAATACACACTTTAAGTAGTTTCTGCCCCCAAAAAATTAAATTTGAAGTTCAAACGTTTGAGTAAAATCCGAGTTTTTAAGTTTGCTTTTGGTTTCCTGTTTTCATATCATACTGCCTTCAAAATGCACGAAATGCAGTCTCAGGTAATTTCCTGGGGGAACACGCCCCCGGAGCCCCTAGAGGCTCGCACCACGGGAGCTCGTTTGGTCTGTCCCCTCATTGGGTCGCACCCTCCTGTGAAAAAACCTTCCAACGCACCCGAAATATATACTGAAATCAATACAATAATTATTAAATTATATATTGACACTATATATACAACGTAGTTAAGAGGGTTAAGAAAAGATCATTCCAAAGGCGGACTGTTCGAGTTACTAAGAGTGTAAACGTCACCTTTTTTTCTTTAACTTATTACAAAGATAAGGCGGAGCAAGTCCTTTGACACGTTTAAAAGTCATTGCAATGTCTCTGATTTCTAATAACTGCGCGACTTGCGACCAATGCAGTTGCTTTTGTGGTGTAATATGATCGCATTTCCTTACTCCAGTTGCAATACGAGCTGCAAACTTCTGAACTGACTGTACTTGCATAATCTTTCTCTTGGTAGTATTTGCCCAAACAGAGGATGAATAAAATAGTTTGCTAAATACGAGTGCCAAAATTAATGATTACCGGTATTTAAGATTATAAAAGCTTACCTCCTGTGCAACATTTATGATTTAAATTATCTAGAACAAGCTGTGGCTGTCAGGTTTGCATTAGTATAGTTTTAACGTCTAAGGGTGACATTAAAGAAGAGTTAGGATATTCTAGTATTGGCTTAACAATGACCAGCGAATTTCACGTTTGTCCTTTAGAAGTTAACCAGTACCCATTGCAATGACAATTGTATGAACGCAAGCACATTTCATGCTTTATGGGCACAAGTCATGTTTTGAAAGTTCTATATACTCAAGAAAATTACTCAATTGCTGTTTCCATATCAACCTCTGTATCTAGTTATTCTGTTGAGTGTATAATAAATACTATTTTTACTCCTTGTACCATTGTGAATTAATAGAAAGGTTGCTGCTTACATAGGTTGATTCACAAAGACTTGTTGTTGAGTCAAATGCCACAAACGTCAAATTGTCTGGAATCCCTCTTTTGACCATGACCCTTTGCAGAAGCAAATTGGAGCCTGAAAAAAGTGTGATTTTCAGTTATGACATTTACTTGCAGCTTCGAAATTCTATAGACCTTATTCATAAATGGCGGTCACATTTATAATTCTTTTGTCCACATGCAAATTAGCCTTATCTACCAAGCCTCATTTTAGAGCAAGAATTCTTTTCAATTCACTGTATGGTATCGAGGCTTGGTAGGCTAATTTGCACTTTGACAAAAGAATTATAAATTGACCGCCATTTATGAATAAGGTCTATTTAACAAATAGATTCCATGTTGCCATGCGTCTGTTCAGTAACAGATCACACATGACATCAAAATGTGGTCAAAATGTAGCCAGGTTCTTACCACATTTTGACATCTTCTGCGACCTAATGATTGCCGCACAGGTGCACAGCAACATGGAGTCTATTTGTTTTATACAATAAAGAATTAAAGAGTTTTTAATGATGACGTCAGCTATGCGTCTGCCCTTTAAAAAATTACAGGTGAGAAGCAATCAAAATGGTTGGGTCATTGAGCTTATTATATAATTAAAATCATTGTATTTTTTTTATTTATAAGGCACAGCATTTCTTAAATAAAAACCTCTCTGTGTACTATCAAATTGTTCTGAACTCGAGTCTGTGCATCTTATAGCGACATTTTTTTGGGCAACAAAACATAATTTTTCCAAATTTCCCTAGCCAAAAACTAATAAGACTATGTTAGCCCTTGACTTTTTTAAAACTTAGTAGTTCTCTAAAGAACCAGGATGGCTCTGAAAAGAAATGTTTTATTGATCTGATACACTTCAGCCTTCATCTTCTGAAATACTAAATGATACCAGTAGCCTTCAGTTTCATTTTCAAATTGTAATTTAACAGGTGTTGCTATCCTTAAATACAAGCATTTGACAGATAGTCAAGGATGAGACCTTCAGATATAAAGCCCTGGAGATGTTCCTTCTTGTAGTATGTTTCAGTCCTCTGCGTTTCCTAAAAACAAGTTAGCCATGATTTAATATTATAGCAATATTATTATTGGTTTCCAGTAATAATATATTGATAAGTTTTACTATTTAATAATAACTGATTTCTAATTACTGTACTTATACTATTGAACAGAAAAAAAATACTGTCTGAATAAGCAAAAGGCCTCCAAATTTTTGACATGGTGTCAAAAGAGATCTGAGGAAACATTATTGAGTCTTTTGAATGAGATCTGATGGGATTTCAAATTTTGTGGCACTGCTAACTGTACAGGGTTAATGGACAACCAAAAGGGAAACCAGACTCCTAGGCAGCAATCGAACCTACAATATAATACTAGTACATGTGTACTTAGTAATCAAAGATTATGAGTGGTGTTTGACGCAGTCACTTAAATACATAATTTCACTAGCTGACTTTCAGCCTTTGTCTATTGCTAAAATCCATGCCGGTTAAGGAGGTCCCCTGTGTAAACTATGCTTTGTTGACACACTGCATGACTGAGCCAGTTCCGTAGACTCGTAGGTTTAATAGACCCAAACTAGTTACATTTATATCCTTCAAATTTTGTATTAACTGGTAATGTTTAAGTGTAAAAGCTAACTTGCTTATCGTAAACAAAATCTGTGCCACTGATTAGAGTATTTCCCTTGATGAATACAGTATTAATTTTCATAATTTGCTGTGCCTTGGTTCAGGCTCAATCTTATGGATCTTGCCTTCAGATTACTTTTCCACCAATTCCAAATAATATTTGACCGGATAAAGACTAAGCTACATCTATCTGTCGCGACTGTAACTAATCAACAAATGCAATGAAAATAGGGTTAACCTCTCAAACCCAAGGCGATTCAAAGTCCTGTTTGTTAACATATAAATAATTTAAACGAAGGACAATTCCTTCAGATTTCGATAAATGCTACAGCCAAAATCCACTGATGAAAGTACAAAATAGCAAAGCCTATGGCGCCTGAATCGAAAGAAAGATCCAGTGCACTTTAGACAAGCTTCACGTGGCCTGCTCACATGTTCACCACATGCCTGATCACGTACCAGATTCCCGACCAAGACATGCCCCTGCAAAAATCAAGCAGCGGGGCATTTTGGTGTCCTTACAGGAATGTCTTAAAAAAATTATGAATCCGCACAGGCACAACAACAATATCCTAAGACACAGGACATGCACAGGCCTGTTTTTTTTTTTTTTTTTTTTTTTTTTTTTTCATGTAATTCATGATTACGCTCTTTTCCTGCTTACTTGTTTACAACAGAAAATTAGTGAGGTTTCAAGCAAAATTACCCCGACTTCACCTTCATGCAGATAAAGTTATTACAAAAGGGCCAACAACCACGAAATGGACTATTATGTAGTTTCACATAACATTTTAAATTTGATTCACTAAAGCCGAGGACTCCAGCCAGCAATCTGGATGTCACAGAGACACCACAGACCCCAAGTTGTGGAATCATCCTCCACTTACTAGGGAAACGGACTCTCTTTCAGTGTTTTCAGGTCAGTTGTAATATTGCTACAATGTTACTACATGTAAACTGCGCTTCAATATTTATCAGGGCAGAGAGACTAATAACAATTTAATGACAACTCATTTACAGTGCCAGTATACACAAACAAGAGCAGAGCATGCCTGAAAAATGTCGTTCACTAGCCTTGACCAGTCTGTCATTATGAGAAGAAAAACAGAACAGTTCATGTACTTGAGACCCCGGGACCCAGGGCACAGCTTTTCTCCTACATGGACATGTTGGTTGGTGAATTTCATCATTATGTAGTCATCCAGATCACAATATGTAACCAGGCTCTCAAAATTTTTTATAAAAAGTTGTATTTGCTGTAAATAATATTATAAATAATATTATACTGTACATGTACGACATACCTCTCCCTGTGAAACTGTCTTCTTGACTGAATAAATTCCATCTTCACTGAGTGAGATCAGAGTTTTCTTATCCAATGGATTATCAGGTATCTAAACCATAATGCATTAGAGAGAGAGAAGAATCACAGGTCTGTGATTACTAGTAACATTTTCAATGAATTTTCTCTCCAGTTAAGCACCTAAGCCTAACCGTAACCCTTACCCAACACCCCTCAAAGAATGTTGACATCAATTCTCAAATTGTGATCCAAAAAAGTGTTTGACTCCTGACACGTAACATAGTCCCACAAAAGAAAGACAATAAATCAAAAACAGCTGAATTTTTCTTTCCACTACAAACTACACGTACCACATACATTTATTTTGACCAGGATTGCTTGAAGAAAAAGCAGACAATTTTGGGTAGAAGACGACTGATGTTAAAGGTACAGTGTAAGTTGAGTCCACTGCTAGATGTAACCTCTTCCAGAACTCCCTTTTATGCATTGTTTAGGATAAACTGAAAAGACCTTCCTTGACTATTTATTATCCCATAAGGACATGGTAAAATCATGGTAATCAGTCGTCTGCAACCTCATCATCATCTCCATCATGCCTGCATCATGGCAACCAACGACTATCCGTTAACCAGTCAAACCCCACTCGGACATTGTCATTGTTAGCACTATCATAATTAATTTTTGTCAATAATAGGCAACACACACCTTGACATATTCATAATGAGTCTGTTCAAATGTCTGAAGAGATCTTCCAACATAAGCTGAAATATTATAAAAGATTAAACCATTAACCTGGTGTAACCCTCTATGAAGCCATAAAACCCAGCTTTGGAAAGATATCAATAATAATCACTCAACAGGGTTCTCATTATTTTCAGTCATAACACTGATCTACTTGACAGGGGCAATTTTAAAGCCATAACACTTAGAAGTTACAACCGTGACATGTGTTACAGGTTGAATTGAGAACTCTAATTGTGAGTTATCCAACTTAAACCCTCTTTGAAGACACCACGCCTCAAAAGCAACTTGAAAGTCGAGACAGTATGTTTTGAAAAAAATGGACCCCTATATGTTCTTTTCTTTAGCTGCCATTCACTTTGGGGGGGAAAGAGATAGATACAGTGTACTTACTTAGCTTCAACTCTCACTTTATTTTCTTACATTCATCATTAATTATTTTGTCAATTTTCCTGTCCCAAGAGTCTCTCCCTCTCAAAGGGGAAATGAGGTGATGACTTTAGGGGTTACATGATGTTTGCATGTCCTCCTTTTTTTCTTTCTTAATCATCAGTAATTTAAAGAAAACGACAAAACTTTTGAGATTACAAGACATGTTTCGACAGAAACTTCTGTCATCTTCAGTTGATTAATGTACAAAGCATTAAGTTGAATTTATAAGTAGGAAAAAGTGCTAGTATGCCAGTAACAACGGAATGTACATAAAACGTGACAATGTGAGAATTTATGTACATTCCGTTGTTACTGGCATAATTAGCACTTTTTCCTACTTATAAATTCAACTTAGCGCTTTGTACATTAATCAACTGAAGATGACAGAAGTTTCTGTCGAAACATGCCCTGTAATCTCAAAAGTTCTGTCGTTTTCTTTAAATTTCTGACAGTCTTGCCTGCTGATATCAAGATCCTTTGGAAACATCATTCACGATATAGCGGTAAAGTATCATAATCATCAGTATTGCCAATATTGTGTGTGTGCAGTTTTTTGTAATGTAGATGTAACTTTTCTAAGTAATGTAAGCAAGCAAAATAGAGTACTGTATTTAGTAAATATAGCTTAAGTGATCTGTTTCGTAAGCAAAGTACATGTAAGAAGTATTGTGATCATGTACGTGTGTGTACCTACGGTTTTTGTCTATTAATTTAAAAAAATAAAAATAAATAAAAAGAACTGCTGGTGTGAGATACAATCAATTATTTTATTGTATTTGTTCCTTTTGTTTTGACAAATTTGTATTTGCTATAAGAGGTAAGAGCTGCTCTTCCTATTTTGAATGAAATTCCCCTTAAACATCATGCAGAAAAAAATGATGAGAGATTAATAATAATTGACTAATTTATTAGCACTGATCAACTGATTAACTGACAGTCAGCAAAATGCCATCCTGCAGTGCAAGGTTTACACATGGGTGCCAACAAAAAGGTATTATTGATCTTGCATTATCAAACATCATCAACCTGTTACAGATGTCCCCATTGGTAACTGATCCACAATTCCATGACTATTAGCATGGACTAGGTAACACGGTTCCTCTCGCCATGTAGCATTCTCTACTGTTATGTTCATTTCACCTATTTCCTTGAGTGACAAAAAAAAATAATTCTGTTACAAGACCTTGCTTGGATACAGGGAAGAGAAAAGAGGAGAAATAAGTAATTTTGTATTCCAAGGATTAATGCCATCACCAAAGGAACGCTGAGCTGCCTCCGCAACAAGAAAATCATCTGCTGATTGTTTTCTTGGGCATGTCCAAGAAATACCCCTTCTCCCCTAAAGTTGTGTTTATTGTGAACTGTGGTATCTTAAATTACTTGTCACTAATAGTCAGAGCCCCGTTGTTTAAAAGGCAATTAACGCTAATCCCAGATTAAAAATTAACGAACGAGTTTATTTCTCTATAATTTCCCAAATGCTGCTCAACGCTGATATTTGGCAAAAAGTTACATTATGAGAAGTCAATCTTGAATAACAAAATTAAGCAAAAGAGACTTTCACCAAAAAGTTGAAAATATGAAACAAAAGTCTACGCTAATTGTGGATTAAGTTAATCAGCTTTCGGGTAAAGCATAAACACTGCATGACTGTGTCATAAGATTGCGCAGTGTTGCAGATTTGTTTCAATAACTATTATGACCACATTTCTCACCTCCTGCCCGACCTTAAAGGTCCTAGGAGAGTAATTCCTCTGGCCTTAATGCAACAAGATTAATGTTTTGTTGGTGGTTTTACCCCATTCAGATGAGAATTCTTCTGTCTTGCATACATACGAGTATATTAATCCTTAATTGACCACTCTCTGTTGGGGCTTTTCAGGGCCAATGACACACAGCAGAACAGACCAACAACAACAACTGTTGAGAATCCCAACTAGCCGGAGGCAAACCAGTCGGCTATTTATGACTGCAGCCAAGAATTTGAACCAGGAACTACCAATACCAGGAGTCAAATAAAATGAGTTGTCAGAATGGGTCTTGAACGCAGGATTTCTGGATCTTTAGGCAAGTGGCCTAACCACTGGGATACACTTCATGGACTGACTTAATGTATCGTTACAATGATACTGCAAGGTTTGCCTCAGATAGATGGCTAGTCACTAGTGAGAACTTTGAATACTTACCCTGCCAGTCTGAGAGGTGGTAACCAATGAGTCTGAAAAAGTTAGCCAGTCCCATATTTCATCACCTGTCAGAAAAAAATATACATGTACAGAAAATCACATGAGTACAATTTGGTACTGATAAACCCCTAGATAAGTGCTCCAATTTGAAAACATGCAAAATGGCAAATTTTAGCTGGAAAAGGTCCATTAGTTTGCCTAAAATTAAAGTCAGAAATAATTATAAATATTAAAATGAAGGATTTCAACAAATTTCAAGTTGACGGCAGCTGGTTCGCATGAAGAAACTGACTGTTGTCATTGTCAGCATGAATTTTAATCTTAGGTTTGAAAGCATCTGTCTTTCAATACATCAATCCAGGGAATAAAGAAGCAGACTTTGTTTGAAATAGTTGATATTTTTCATCACCTGTCAGTACTGAAATGACAGACAAAATTTAAACGATATTGACACAGAGCTGCATTTTAATGGCGATATTTGTGAGGAAATCTAATTTCATAAAAGCCTTTTGTTCTTTCTTTTAATTTTAAGCTCATCATCATGTTTTCTTTCTCATGTAAATCTACGCTTGAAAGCAAAAAAAAAACAAAGATCTTTTGGGCAGAAAGATTTTTACATTTAACGTTACTTTTCTTGCCCAGAAGTCTATTGTGAGAAAGTAAGATCATATAAAAAAATTAATTGACGTATCATATGCAAATAAAGTAGATAACATAACTAAATGGGCTTGTACCAATTTATTTGAAATTTTTGTTGAAAGCAGTTCCTGTCACTTGGAGATTAATGCAACAAAAAAAAATAAAATTATTTCATTTGCAGTTTTATTCAGCCTTGTTATTATTAATGGGGACAGAGTTTTTCAGCAAGTGATTAACC
This sequence comes from Montipora capricornis, assembly GCF_036669925.1. Classification (NCBI taxonomy): domain Eukaryota; kingdom Metazoa; phylum Cnidaria; class Anthozoa; order Scleractinia; family Acroporidae; genus Montipora; species Montipora capricornis. Next base: position 42,818,782 of record NC_090883.1, read on the forward strand.
CATTGACTCCCAGGGGTTCCCCATTGACGAGTAAAATACTCTGGCGTTAGACAGGTCGGATTGGGGGTCAAAGGTATTATTATTATTATCATTATTTATCAATACCTTTACAAACTCTGAGCCATGCAATAAAGCAGAATCTTAAATTTATTATTATTGTTATTATTATTATTAGTATTATTATTATTATTATTATTATTATAATTATTACTATTGTTATAATAATTATTATTATTATCATTATTACAATTTAAATCCCCTTATCATGTTTATCACTGTATTTTTTTGGGTAACCGAAACCTATTTAATAATGGCAGTCTAAACTTCCTGAAAGAGAATCCATGTCGCTTTAAGTACTGTAGAAAATACTCGTTCTTCAGACAAAATATGAACACTTATTGAAAAACACTCTGATCTGTGGCTGATTGAAACACAAGACACAGCAATTTATTAAAATAAATAGTGCTAAACAAAAAGAATGTGAAGCTTTCAACACAGCAGCTCTGATTTTAAAAATAAAAGTGAAAATAAGAACATAAAACTACATTACTGCCATGGATCTCTGTTGCTTTAACAACTTACAGGTCATTATCCAATTTCTACTTTTGCACAGGCGGTTTCTAAGACTTTTTACAGGTAACCTACCTGACTATTGTCTAAAAATAAGTAAACTTGACACATGTATGCTGGCGAAAAATGTCAATGAAATTAATCTTCCAATAAAATCCTTCAGGCGAATCAATTTGGGATGTAACAGAAATCGTGAACGAAAATGGTACTTTGTTTCCACAGCCGGGTAACCTTACGAAAATGTTCACTCTTTTAAGTAGAGAAATAACTTAACTTAGTTTCATAAAACTAATTTCAAGCTTATTAACACATTGGCGTAAAAATCCATCCTTATCCAGATTGCTGAGGCAAGAAATTTTGAGTTAACTGTTGGAATTAGCAATATGCATTGTTACCGTTTGCAGAACTTATCAAAGATTTCGTGAATTTTCAAACAGTTCAAGGCAATCTTAACTCTCTAGCTCTCTGACTAACAAGCGATCCAGAACCGAAATGGCGTCAAAAGGCGTGTAAACGTATTAACAGTATATATTAAAAGACAAATTAAAAGTTGTACAAAATTATTTCTTCATTTAAATTACAAAAGATTTCTTTCTAGGAAAACATTCAGCAACTCACCGACGCTTGAAATGAATCCGATCGCTTGATCGTTCGCCTTCGCCGATGGAGCGGTCGAATTTGTCAGGCTAAAAATAGGACATATTCCATTGAATCCAAGACCGTCTGCATATCAACCGAAAAGAACGTGTTTAAGTGGCAAGTTACCGCCAAATTGCAGCTTTACCTGTGACCGTTTGTCGAATCCATTGAAAGCGAAAGTAAAGCCTTCCTTGTCGCGGTCAACAAGTCGAAATATTACCCTCCATAGCACCAAAACTGAGGAAGAGATAACAAGGACATATTGACACTGCAAGAGCAGCGAGCACCTTCATCATATCGATAACGAATTCCCGCGCGAGAATGACATTCGTTGCCTTGACAACTGACTACGTCAACGAAGTGACAGCCTCTCAAATTTTTAGAATTAAAAAGTTCCTGAATAAACATTTAAACTATATTGAGGTTTACATATCAAAGAGAAAAGAGGGTATCTCAAAGCTTAACATGTTACGTAATGTTATTCATTTATCAATTCCCCATGCCCTCTCGGCTATTTGCCTGTCGAAAAGGTCGAGAAATTCTCACGATTCTCACATGAACTTCACGCGCTTACACCCTGGACAACAGAAACAGTTCAGAAAACGCGAAATACAAAGTGCTAGTTTCGATATTTAAAGAGATATTAAGCCGTCAAATGATTTACGATTTTTCCGACATACCAGCCGGTAAGTACATTTTAATCACTCGATCGACATTCAAAATTGACAACTGGCTGTCATAATAAGTAAGCCGTCTTTTAGCGATCAGATAGTGTTTCAAGGGATATTGAGTTATTTCCCAACATGTTGTCTTTTCTAAAAGTTGCAAGTGTGTTTGATTAAGCAAAAAAAAAGGTCTTTAATTAAATATGCTTTAGCTGAAGATTTTTGGATTTCCAATAGTTGCTCTCATGAAAAGATAGAGAAAATCTGTTAAACGCAAAGGGTATTTGTACGGTGGCCCGCAAGAATGAGTGTCACACATGTTTTCGTGATCGGTTTTCCCGCTTACAATTTTCAAACACGAAGTTTCCAGTTTGCAAACTGAAAATGTCGAGTTCGTGAACTTCGTTTTTTTGTAAACTCAAAATTTCGAGTTTGAAAATTGTAAGCAGGAAAACTGATCACGACATGCCATGTCCCTTACGGGCCACCGTATATTTGAGTTTAAGTAGGCCTTTTCACAAATATCCGAATATCTTTTGAGATATTTAGAAGTTTCCGCGATATTTACAAAATTTTAGAAAATTTTAAGATATTTAGAAAAATGTATAGCTTTTTTTGGCTGTTTTGCAGCTTTTCCTCGCCATTTTCTTGACAGCTAGAAATAATGCACTTCCGCAGTTTCCCACTTGAGAAGTAGAGGTAGAGCGGATATTTGTATTAATAGGAAGGATTGTTACTCATAGTCATAGTCTTCATACACACGATAGACAAACCAACTTTTTAACCCATTAGTGAGAAAACATTAAACTTTGCATCCATGTTGTTTCCAAAGTTGCTTTATTTCCATACTACTAATGGGGTGATGTAGCTGATCTACTAGTGTAGACAATATATTTGTCCCGCTGGGCAAAATTTTGGCCTACGGGATTCAAAATGGGCTTATTTTAAAACAAAAATACGAGATATTTCGAGATATTTAGAGGATTTTTTGAGATATTTAGAAGAATTTTTGGGATATTTTGACAATTTTTGGAGAATACCCGAAAGATATTTAGGCGATTTCAAGTGATATTTGTGTAAAGGCCTAGTTTTGAGGATTCAAAAAGTAAAGTTTTCAGTCTTCATTCAGTCTGACTTTTGCAGCCGACTAGTGTCAGCGGTGTTTGCATCATGAGAGGTATGATCAGAGATTAAAATATTCGTTGTGAGCGCGCGTTGTCAATCCACCGGGACGACACCTTCGTGAAGACGACACCGGGACTGTTTCTGGCGCGCATGCTTTCTGAACGACATTGCAGCTTTACAATTCCCGCCGGTATTCCCGCCAATTTCTCTACTTTACTATAACGACACGGCAGACAGCGAAGCCAGGTCCGCAGTCATCCATCGATGAATTAGTTTTAGGATTATTGGAAAACCCTAATTTTCAAGACGCGCTCGATAGAACGATAAGAGGAATGCATCGAAGCCCTTCTGCACGACATTCCAAACATACTTTAGGTTTTCATGGTTTTCTCACTTTGACATGAATTTTGAAACATGTGGCAAAATGGGACCATGATTAAAAATCAAACTTTCCATAATTCATTGGGGCAAACAACATTGTACACTCGTCTTACTTCAGCGAAGGTTCTTCTAAGTGCATGACTGATGTATAACCTGCAACCTGAATGCCCGTGCTGCCCAACCTTAACCCACTTACCACATTTGTTGTGTGGAGCTGCCACTTAGAGCTTAGAGCAGTGCTTTAAAACAACCGCTTGGTCTTGGGTGAAGCTAAATCGCGTGGGTGGGTGGTGGGTCGTGTTTGTTTGAAGAAAAAAAAGGATATATATTAGCTCCCTCAGTGCTCGGTCCAAATTTGTCTTAGGAATTGTCTGTTTCGAGAATTTCCAGTTGTTGATACAAAAAAAGGGGTTAGGGTTAGGGACCCATGATCCACCCACCCACGCCGATTAGACACTCTCCTTGGTCTTAGGCTACGCTATGTTGACCAGCCAGTAAGGCCGAATCAGCATTGAATCTTGATCTTTGTAACACCTGGTTTAACCCGCAGCCCTTTTGCCGCGGTGTAAATAAACAATTTGTACAAAACAAAACAAAAAAAGGCCGAATCAGCTCGTGTTATTCGTCAAGTGTAAAGACGGGACGAACTATATAACGTACAATCCGCAACACAGTCAAAGCTCTTTATGAAAATGTATACAAACATAGTCAAAATGCCCAAGTAAGCATCTTAACTAAGTACAACTTAAAAGGCCCGAAATAGGGCTGGTGCAGTGAAGGTGTCTGCCATTTTTGTCACCAGAGCCTCCGATCGACCCAGGGCTCTGGGAAACTCTATGAGAACATGCGGCGTAGGGTTCTTATCCTTGGATTTCACATGACGTCACGGCCGCCATGTTGGTGTCCCGATCCAATCCTCCGGGAGTTGAAAGCTATTATTATGCTAACGTCTCCTTTTGTTTTCGTTGAAAAACATGGCTGTTGATCACGTGAGTGAAACCCAAGAATAGTCCAAACATTATGGCGCCTGCTCACTCCTCGTGCTGTCATGAATGCACCAATTAGAGATGCTTTTGATTGTTGTTCACGAAAACCAATGAGAAGATACTTTGTTTCAAGGTTCCCCGGAGCTCTTCCCTCCCTCAGTCAAGAGAAGAACTCTGGGGTCGAGATTGAGGTGTCTGGCTGCTTGAAAAAGAAAACAGTCTAACCTCCGTCCGCCCGCCATTTTGGTGGATGAATTACGCATACTCTTTGGAAGTGTCAGTGTCCAGATAGGAGCGCGTGTTCATAACATATTCGTTACGTAATCATAACGTATATTTCTGTAGGGGGTCATCAACGTGAATAATTTGGGGTTCATAAAGTATAGATGACGCATTGAATAAACTTTTGCTCTTCGGCCATCGTGGTTTAATTAAGAATAAAATACAAACAGTGACGATAAACCTTTTTAAAAAGCGCAGTTCTTATTAACTTGACGTTTCGAATGCTTCTCTACATACTTTCTTCTCAAAGTCAAAAGTAACGGTTATATTTTCACAGTTTTCTTATATACGAAATAAAGAGATCTGGGTACTATAGATCTTAAACTAACAAGAAAGCACTGACAAGTGTGGACTATTCCTAATATAGTACAACTTCTCACTGATAACGTTTGAATTTGTGGAGGGCTTTAGCTCCTGTAGCTCCTGAATATGCAATGTCTCTTCTATTACAATGATTTGATGTTGTGTCCGGTCATTGTGATATAGTTTATGACGCATGTAGCTCCGCGCCCGCGCGCCTTCCGCGGAGCACCATGGGTCAGAAAATATGGTAACTCAAATTCGGTTTTGAAATCGTACGACCGTACACCCCTCCAATGTGACCAGTATCACATGGTATCGCGGACTCAAGTTTAGAGCTCATCGAGGCGGCCATACTCCAGCTACATTCGCCCTTGTCACACGGCGGCCATATTGTCCCGGGAGACCAAGAAAGCTTTGTTTTACCACGCCAAGCCTCACCCCCATGGTTTCCACTGCGAGGCTTGGCGTGGTAAAACAAAGCTTTTTTGGTCTCCCGGGACAATATGACCACCGTGTGACAAGGGCGAATGTAGTTTAATTAAAGCGTACATCTGGTATTGGACATCCATGTTACATGTATGGTCAATTGACACCATTTTGGTCTTCGTTTTCTTTTTGTCATAAATGGCGTTCCATACTATTAACCACCTCATAAGTTTAGCAATCTGCACTTTTGTCGTCGAGACAGGTCGACAGAGAATGTGTCGCCTACCAAGTTGACTCAAACAATTTTCACAAATTTCAAGAGACTGTCCTATTATATAAAGATCCTCGACCTTTGACACTCGACCAAAAGACTACAACGGCAATGTTTTGGTGCACACCAATTGTTCCTTAGACGCAACATGTAGCTCATCAAAACAACAGAAAAGCCATTATGAACAACACCCTTCGTTTTGTCTTTAAAGGGGCACTGTCATTTGCTGTTTTTAGGTCAAAAATGGGTAAAAATCTAAATAAGTACTTTAGGTCACACGTACAACATTCCTGACAACCCACTGACAAGATATGAAATATATTTATGGCACAAATGATTTTTGGTGTCTTTCTGAAGACACAAACGTGAAAAAAACTGGGTTTTTCAAGTTTGAATCCATTTCAATCCTCTCCATCCTTGGATGCAAACAACAAAGAATAGCTTCAGAGCACTTCAATGGTCATTGGCAACAAAACTACAGCATTATTTTTTGGTTTTCATAGATGCAAGGACGTCTTTTAGTGTTTTGAAGTTTGACTAACAGCGTTACACTGCACCTTAGTGAAACCAATGTTTTGCTCTTAAGGAGCACTTAAAAATACCTGTGACCAGTGCTTCAGTTTTTCATGTATAGTAATATTTACATAAATACTCAGTTAGTATGCACAATTGTATTTAAAGAATAAGCTGAATGCCTCTGAATTCTGTAAGTGAGATTTTACTTTTTGTATTCCATGAAATTAAAAACTACAGTCTAATAAGAACTAAAATTGCCTAAATTTGTGTGAATTACCGTTTATGAAAGAACCTGTCTACGCTAACTAGGGGAATTGAAGGTTCTTTTGTGGGCTTTCAACTGTACACACAATTAAAGCTAAAATATAGTGTTTTCAGATGACTTGTCAGTTTTTCACCATAATAACCTTCTTTCTTATTGCTATGGTAACCTGGCATGGTTACCTCCAGGTGGTTTTCATGTTACGTCATCGCCGCCACATTGGTGGACCAAAACAAAAGATTCCTTATTTATACACAAGAAATTGTACATTACATCGTTGTTATCTGTGTCTCTAGAGATTGGTTGCAAACCATCTATCGGACGCATTTCGTTAAGCAATTATTGTTGTCTCACATGTTACCACAACAGTTGTTTTGTGATACAGTGTTGCAGGAGCCAATCGTTCTAACAAGTGCAGTTTCTGTGTTGAAACTGGTTTGAGCCATCTTCGACTCGTTCATGCGAGCAAGCTGCAAATAATACGGATAAGGGGTAAATTTAAATTAAGTTCCATGGAAATTCATAGAAACTAGTTTGCGAATAAAAGAAGATTGATAGACGGTCTCTCTCTCTCACTCTCTACCGGTAAGTCGAGAAATGATTTCGCTAAATAACGTTTAAGACAGCTCAGGAAGGCAAAAATATAGCACAGGGCTCAACTGACACTAATTTCCATTTTTTATTAAGGTACTTAACGAAAATCACAGCCGCCGAAATATACTTCTCTAAATTTTTTTAAACACAGATTAACCTCAAGTGTCGGTGGTGAGGCTTACGTTCTCTACAAAACTTTGAGGTTAAGCTCCGTCCACACGAGCACTTAGTTATGCGGCAATTTTAATTTGACAAATATAATTTATTTTCCCGTATAAATGGACAGCAAATATTTGCCGAATTATTTATCTGTAAGAACGAAATGACTTTGGACACCAGACATAAACGAAAACTAACGAAAGAAGATGGCACCTCCCACACACACAGCCATCCTGTTGTGACGAGAGGTTCTTCCATTCTGCAATATTTGTTCCATTTTATATGCGATGAGGCCTCCACACGAACTTGAACAAATTTTCCCGAGAGGGAATTTTAATTTGTCGCATAAAACTTTCATACGTGACTTGAAATTTGGGCACGTTTTGTTATAAAACTAGCCATTGAAAATGTCCCAAAATTTGTCACATAAAAATTGCTCGTGGTCATTTCGCAATGCTAAAACGCAGGTACAGACTGCCTAAACTCCCTGAAATACAGCGATACTTTTGAAAGGCAACTCATATAACTCTTCGAAACGGAGGAAAAAGGATTCAGATTTTTATAAAAAAGAAACTTAAGAATGGCTAAATTTCAATTTCAAAATTTCTTGGGAGCCGCCATGTTGAATAGGGTTTCCCTATTGTTTTGATACAACAAGATTTTGTGTAATGACACTATGGCAACCGAATCACGACGCAGTTGAAGTAATTAAATTGATTGTAAAGTCGGCTTTTTGTCCTTTAAATTTCTGTATTAACGTTTTCAGTGAGAGGTACGACCTCCCATATAAGTGACCGCCGATTGATAGCCTGAACAGGGAGCTTTGGTACAACAGAAAAATACAAAGAACTCAATTCAATAATAATTATTAATAATAATAACAACAACAACAACAACAACAACAAAAGTAAATCAAACAATAAAAAATGAATTCTTCATTGTGTAAGTCGGGAAAAAGTACATTGCTACGGATAGAAAATCTAGGAATAATAATGATAATAAAAATAAATAACTATTAATTAATTATTTATTTTAAAATAATTAATAATTATTATCATTATTAGAACTACAATAATTAGAATACTGATGATGATGATGATGCTGCTGCTGATGATGAACGTCAAAGGAGTTAGCCCTCTATCTCAGTATACGAGTTTGCCTTGTGCTTGGGAAGGAAACAAAATCCACTGGGAACAGGACCTAACAGCATCTCACTGCGAGATAAAATACAGTACGTTAAATGGTTACCCCTGAAAGCAAGCATTCACTTCCGAGCAGTGACTGATCCCTTTGAACCCCTTAGAGGTGCGTCTTAAGAACTTCAAGAAATCGAAAGGGCGATTTAGAACTTGTACAGTGAACAGCGGGCAGCTGCTATCATAAAACTACAAGGCATTTTTTTCTTTACCTCACTACATTCATTTTAATGAACTGGTTTGATCGCTTGCGTTTCGCTGTGATGGACATAAATGCGCATCGTATTCGTGTAGCTAGTTAATGGAAACGAGATGAGTAGACTGCCGAGGATTTCCAACTAAATCCACTTTACTTCTCCACAAATTATCGTTTTTCATAGGTGGGTACGCTCAACTCATCCCGAACTCAACAGAACCATCAGAGCGCAACTTGAAGTGCTACGATATATTGCCACGTAATCCACATGAGGCTTTGCCTGCCCGAGTTATGGAAACGGGCCCACGCAGGGCAGGGATTGGTGGTTTTCATTCCCACCGTGGTCAGAGATTTTCCATGACCTTGGGTGGACCCCTTTCGATTCATAGGGCTAGAGCTCAGAAGGATTACAAGGATACATACAACAGCACATCATGTTACACTCTAATGGATCTGAATTCTAGAAGGGAATCTTTGCTAAAGGCAAAAGGAAAGGAACTTTATTAAAGTGTCTAGTCGTTGTAGCGCTTGAGTACTAATTGGGGACACTGTCAACTGAAAATCAACTAATTGACGCAAATCAAATCAAATGTTGGTTACCGAGGAGAGGGGAAAACCGGAGTACCCGGAGAAAAACCCCTCGGGGCAGAGAAGCCTTGAGTGAACCAATAAACTCAAATATGACATATGACGCCGAGTCTGGGAATTGAACTCGGGCCACACTGGTAAGAAGCCAGTGCTCTCACCACTGCGCCATCCCTGCAACCCCAAAGGACTGACGTTTATTGTTTTAGTTTTGTTTCAATAGCTCATTAGTTTTTGGTTTCAATTGAGTGTCGAAAGTAATTAGATAATCACTTTGGTTTATGATTACTTCACTCAATGATTGGTTCAAAGTTCTCGCACCACTTTTTCAACCAATCACAAGTGAAACCAAAACTAATCGTGACTCACGCGTGCACATTTTCCCGCGCTTTGTGTCGGCTACGTGTAATTACTTCGAGTTTTGATTGGTTTACTGGATTGTCTCCGTCCTTTTTGATTGGCCAAAGTAATTACTTTGGTTTTGGTTTTACGACACTCATTTGAAAACCGCTCTATGCAATGCACTTTCAACAACATTTAGTAAGTAATTACTTTGGCCAATCAAAAAGGACGGAGACGATCCGTAAACCAATCAAACCTCGAAGTAATTACACGTAGCCGACACAAAGCGCGGGAAAATGTGCACGCGCGAGCCACAATTGGTTCTGGTTTCACTTCTGATTGGTTGAGAAAGTGGCGCGAAAACTTTGGATTAATCACTGAGTGAGGTAACGCAAAACCAAAGCAATTCGTTTATGACTTTCGACACTCAATTGAAAACCGATCTAATAAAACGATAGCCTTGTGCTAATGATGCAAAGAAATGTAAACAAAGATCCCCTTATTATTACTTAGTTGTAGTTCACAATACCTTATTTTGATCCAGTCGGCACAATCGCCACTT
>NC_090883.1:42833841-42848841 GCF_036669925.1 Montipora capricornis
GGGGATCCCCTGAGAGTCAATGGGTTAATGTACATATGTTTTCTTATTATTATTACTAAATTAACAAAATGTTATCATCACTGTGATTATTATCATTTATTATGGTAAATTTCATCCTTTTTGAGTGTTTTTTTAATTGCCTAGATACCGAGTCTCCTCCTGCGTCTGAGAGTAAAAGGGGCAGTTTAAAGGAGGTTTTCTGTGCATTGACAACATACAGTGTAAGATTTAGCGATTTACTTTAAAATATTTCAAATAGATAGGTGTTTGCGAAGAATATGCACAGTTCCACTTAAGGTTATTTCCTCTAGATCGGAGATTGAGACATTTCCAGGTATTTTGGTTAATAATTATTTTTATCTGTGCCTTTTTTTAATCATGCCCAGGGCTCCAATGACAACAAGGACAATAGGAGTCTGGAGTTTCCACATCTTGGTAACTTCAATTTGGAGATCTTAAGATAGGTGGCTAGCTTCTCAAATTCCTTCCTGGAAAAATTACTATCTTGAGGGCAGGTCATGTCGATGAGTAAGCAGGTTCCCTCCTTAAAGCCCTTCACAACAATGTTAGGTTTATTTGCATCAATCTTTCTGTCTGTTTGAATAGGGAACTTGCATGAGATGGTCACCTTATTTCCATTTGTTATATCTTTTGTTTCATATTTGTACCACTCTACAAAAACTGCAATTTCATAATTTTTAGGTATATTCCAATCCAAAAACATCCTGACCATATCATGCCTATTTGTATTATCATCATTTTCATCATCATCATCATCATCATCATTGTTACTATTATATTTTTCTTTACTTTTTATTACTTTTTTCCTCTTTTGACAAATAATGTATTCAAAATTGACTTTTTTAACGCCTTCAATTAGTAATTCGTGTTTGTATGTCGTTAACACCGCCTGCCTAGATTAGCTCGCTATTTGCAGGCGGTGTTCATTGTCAGTAATTTTCTGGAAGACTTAATAAACTTGAAACTTAAACTTGAACTTGAAACTTGAAAGTCAAAACAGATATTGAAGTCCAAAAGGATTCAAACTGAGACCTTCCGAAACCAACTGTCCAGTAAAACTCAAATCACTTTAACTTCTTTAGCCTATTAACATTGCATTGTTATCTACAGTGTAGATATAGACCTTCTAGGGCAAAGGTAATCACCAAAAGAAGAAAAACAAATATGCTTAAGATGATAATTTTGGCAAAAAGTTTGGATTATACAAGAAGCTACAGTGAAGCAATTAAGTTGATAGCCCAAGGCTATCGACAAGTGCAAATTTCAAATTTCAGAAGATTTCATTCACTCAGTTATAACAATAATGAATGACAGCAGTAAATCAGAGAAAAAGACTATTAATAATACAGAAAAGAAAAATGTTGTTCAAAGACACCCTCAACATAATAGCTAACTAATTATTAAAAGCACTTTCAAATCCAAACAACATTTTAAATCATAACAATCACTGTTTTGCCAACAACTAAGTCTTTTTTAATTTGTTTGCTTACAGTAACAAGGGAGACATCCCAGAGTTTAAGTTTGCTGATAAGCTTGTGTGCATTCCATGACACTTTCTTGTCACTTATTCCAGTTCTCATCTTTACTGTTAGCGGGATATGCAAAACCTACAAGAAAATTACAGTATGAATAATTATTTACTAAAACTAATCATCAATCACGATAAAAAGAAGAGTGGTTTTCCGCTGGCTGAGGAACGAAAGAAGCGGAAAATGTTTTTCTCACACATGGCTGGGAGTCTGGGTACAGGTCTGCGGGGGGTTTTCAGGTCAAGTGGCTCGTGTAAAGTTTCAGTTTTTGTTTTGCCATTCATCATTGCCTGACATGCCCCACCCACCCACCCATGAATTACTTGTAGAATGTTTCAGTTGAGGTGATCTTATTCTCTAGCCACTTTTTTGTGTCATTTATGTTCTTGTTAATAAAGGTCAGGCTGTGTGGTTCGGCTTGGCACAGCTCTTGGATATTGGCCGTGTGAGAAATACGTGGATGTTGCCTGTGTGAGAAGTATTGGCTGTGTGAGAAACACCTATCAAATGTAAATCGTGAATATGGTTTGCCTATTGTTTTGCCATCAGGGACTCAGAATTTTTGAGGAGCGGGGTTGGAACAGGTGGTGCAAGCAGCGATTGCCATTGACCAGTGAGGCCCAAGATGGTTACAAAATTTTCAAACTAGTTAGTTTTCTTGCTTCCTTTGTTTCAGATTATGATAATGTCTATAACACAAAGGAAAATAAAACTTAAAACTACTCTGAAAAATTTTTAACTAAGGAAATTACAACATAATATACAGTACATGTAAGTGCAGAAGGTTGTCACATTGGTTAAATTAATTTGTTGTTTCTCCATTCCACCCAGAGGTTTTCTCTGAACTCCAGTTTTACCCTCTCATCAAAAACCCACATTTGATTTGATTTGATCTGCATTCTCCCCAATCATACAAAATAAATAATAATTATTATTGCTCAGCTATATCCTGTAACATTCAGGGTTCATGCTGGATTTTGTATATAAAATTCCAGCAGTATTCAAGGAGTTTTCAAGAAGAAGAAATTAAATTTGTAAGTTTTCAAGGAATGCCATACAGTTGTACATCGTGTTTCAGTGTTTTCTTTGCTGAAAAAGCCTACCTTTATTCTTTCCCATGTCCTACGAGTTAAGTATGCACTGGCAGTTTTTTTTTTTTATTTAAACTTTCCCCAATAGTCAAATTTGGGCTCAACTTTTGAACTGCCTGTTTAACTTCGCAGGATGCAATTTCAACAATTTTAATACAGTTTCCTACCAAATCCTTTTTTTTCAAGGGCTATTCAAGCGCCCTGGAAGATGTCCAAAATTAATTCCAGGGCTTTTCAAAGACTTCAAGGAGTAGCACAAACCCTGAAGATTGAGACTTTACCAAAGTGATTATTAAAACTTGATGAAGCTTTTAGTTGTACTCATGTCAAGTTACATGTGTACGAAGCACATAAGATGCAAGCTGACATTCAAGTAACTACATGTAGTAAGCAAACTCATGTTTTCAAACTTCCTGCTTGCTTCCTGACTGGATAGGTGCACGCTGATACATGAATGAATCATTATAGGTAAGAAGGCAAATTTACGTTCTGTAGATTGAATAAATTTTAGTAGTACTAACATATTTCATTCCCCGAACAATCTGTTCAAACTTTCCTAGACGACCCATTAAGGCACTTCCAGCACCCTGCAAAACAAGAAAATAACAAATTAATTTTGTTGTGAATGGAATTATCAGTAAGATGAACGTGGCAAATTGATCCATTGTATAACAGTGTACATTGTGATCCTATAAAACCGACAACAATACACCACCCTACACCCCTTTGAAAAAAAAAAATCACATACCCTGTGGATATTATAGTAAAATTAATGTAATCATCTTAATGTTGGAGAAAAGAGGGGTAAGATGTTACTGCGACCAGTAGTGTACATAGGTGTCTATCTCTCTAATACTTAGTTCCTCACAAGGTATTGCAACTTCTCTTTTTGATGAATTATTTGAAGTTTTTCTTTTAATTAAATAACAAGGAAAAGTTTGGATGAAACAAACAATTCACTTGTTCACTAAAAAGCTCATCACCAGATGGTGAGGGGATTCCTAAGAACCTAGGTAATGATAATTAACACAGATTTACAAAGAAAGTTAGGCCACTTCGGAATTGTACAGGGAACTGGGGCGAGTTTCAAATTTGAACCAATCGATAAATAAGCACACCATCACGTGAAAGATAATGTTGAGATTAGCCATCTGTCCAAGTTTAATGCTCTTAGGTCCAACAGAGACCAAGTTACGGACTTAAACGCCTAGTTAAAAGTCCATACAAATGTCTCTAATTTTGAGTTTGTCTCCCCAAAAACCATATAAACTCTTAAAATGTTTTTACGGGTTCTGTAACATTCATAAAACTTTGCAAACAATGTGATTTTCACCTCAGCTATTTCCAAATATGACAGGATTTTCCAGCTGTCCCAAATATGATAAAATTTTTCAAGAGCTCATATGGTTTTGAGGGATGCAGCCTGAAAATTAGAGATGTTTGTATGAATTCTTAACTACAGTTGCTTTTAAGTCCATAACTTAGTCTCTGTGCAACCTACAAGCATCAAACTTGGACAAATGGCCAATCTAAATGTTTTCTTTCATGAAATGGTATCAATTTATCGCAATTCCGAAATGGCCTATACTGAATCTCTGGTGTAACATGCAGTACATGTAATACATGTAGGACTCTGTTCAAGTCTGGTTTTTTTCAGACTTGCTTTCAACTGTACAGTTGAGTATCCAACTGCGACGTCCCTTGGAATTTTCATTTCACATCTCTCATTATTAATTACCGTATTTATTCACTTATAAGGCGCACTCGGTTATAAGACGCACCCTAAACTTTCGAAGATGATTGTGACTAGTCAGTAAAATGAAAATTTCACCTAAATACCCTGTTATAAGGCGCACCCAGAATTACGGGAAATTTTGTTGACCACGTCGCTGTACTTACAACAATTTGCTTCCAAATGTTACTAATTACGGTGCTTCCATTTGCAAAACAAAAGCAAAAAAGTCACACATTACAAACAATAGCAAAAAAAGTCACTCATGGACAACAGCATAAAAGTCACACTTTTTAATTCGCTCAAGGCATCTTCTCAGGAAACAGCGTTTTAAGTTATGAATACTAATTGATCCGTTTTTACGTTTGTAAACAATACTCATCTGACGGATCTTTTATTCAGCAGTTGCAAGACTTATCTTAATCTTCGAGCATTCGTTCAGAGTACCGTGAACTTTCAGTAATTATGTCAAGCACTCGTCGTCATTCCTATGATCTAAACTTCAAGTTGAAGATCGTAGCAGAAGCGGAAGCCGTAGACAACAATCGTGAAATTGCTCGCGAATACGGCATATCAGAATCGATGGTCCGTAAATGGAGAAACCAACAGCATGTCTTGTTCTCCGGCGAGTTAAAGATGACTGCCAAACGTGCCTCGATGGGAGTATTTAATAGCGGCCATGACAGTTTTTTCGAATGTTTACCCCATTTCGTGGGAGCGAGGTTAGCAATTTGGTTCTGACGTCAATCATTTCAAGCACGTGCTTTTGATAACGAGATCGTTCAAGTCCTGTGGCATCAACAATGCTCTCGATGGAACTGAAGATTCGATGAAGATGATTTGGTTTGGGACGACGACGAAGAAGAAGAAGCAGAAGATGAAGAAGAGCCGATTGACAACGAGTTCGAGACAGACAGCTCAGCCGAGCTTTCACACAAACGGTTCTTTTCAGAGCCACCCGGTTCTTTTTAGAACCAACAAATCAGATAAAGTCGATGATCAACGTTGTTTGTCTTTTGTTTATTCATTTACCGGTATTTATTTACATATTTATTTCAGTTTAGCATTAATTATTAGGGAAATTTGGAAAAGTTATATTTCGTTGCGCGAAAATACTCGGTTATAAGACGCACCCCGAGTTTTAAGCAGATTTTCATCGAACAAGCATATTTTCTCGTGAAAAATGGTGCGCCTTATAAGTGAATAAATACGGTAGTTATCTTGAGTTTCAATCAAGAGTAAGCTTGTTGCAGATTTATGTTAGCATGCATGCATGCAGTTTATGGTAAGATACCATCAATGCTTTGAACTGTCTACAGCTGAAAAACTGGCAGGATAATAATAATAATTATAATAATAATAGTAATAATAATAATAATAAGAAGAAGAAGAAGAAGAAGAAGAAGAAGAAGAAGAAGAAGAAGAAGAAGAACAAGAACAAGAACAAGAAACAGAACAAGATCAAGAACAAGAAGAAGAACAAGAAGAAAAAGAAGAAGAAGAAGAAGGAGGAGAAGAATTATTATTATTATTATTTGAAAGTGGCATAACAATTACCATTAAAATTGAGAGTTAATACCTGCTTGAAGACTAAATCAATGGGGCATCCAATGTTGATGTCCAAAAAGTCAACAGGAACTTCCTTCTGTAAAACCTCTGCACATTTTGTCATAGTGTCAGGAAAAGCACCACACAGCTAAGTAAGGACAGATCATGTATAAAACAACTGAAAACTACTAAAAAAGAACACACACACATAACATAACCTTGGGTTGAAAATAATAACAAAAGAATAATAAAATAAAAGTGATTTACTGGCTGGAAATTCTTTATTGAGAAACCCTGTATGAGCTCTTGAGCACAGGCCACACTCAAGACAGAAGCCACAGTTTTTCTCAATACAAAGCGACCTAGGCTGGTGTGATATGTTCCTTTTTACTGTTTTACATGTGCAAGGCAGTCACCTTTAATGTGCACAAAATGCCTGTTGAATTTTATCTTTGAACCTTACTTTAATTTTAAAGTAAGAGTCACATTTTCTCAAAGGTCAAACACGCAAAACAAAGTACTTAACACATTGACTCCAGAGGGTTTCCCATTAACGAGTAAAATCATCTGGCATTAGACAGAGTATACTAAGTATGGCCAGTTCAGGCCAGCTTGGGAGTCAAATGGTTAAAACACAAAAATATTTAGAAACAATGCAAAGAAGTAAAAGTTTGGCATATGGGCATTCATTGTGTACCAGTTTTTCCTAAGATAGAAAATTTAGCCTGCTAAATCTCTGAGCGGAAAAGAAATTAATGATAGTGAGAGCAGGGAGTGAGAATTAACAGATTTTACTCTGCCTAAATGCCAGACAATTTTACTCGTCAACTTTGGACCTCCTTGAGCACCCAAGGAGAGAGAATGGGTTAACCTGGCAAAAATAGGCCACTTTGGAAAAATACCATAATACTCTTTGATCCCCCAAATTTTGCATAAGCCTTGTTTCCAGTTTCTCTTGGGACTTACAATGGTCCAAAGAGAAAACAAAAATAATGCTTATGCAAAATTTGGGTGGACAGTTGCCACTTTGGAAAAATACCATAATATTCTTTGTCCCTCCAAATTTTGCATAAGCATTGTTTCCATGCAAAATTTGGGGGGACAATCAAAGAGTATTATGGTATTTTCCAAAGTTGCCTATTAACCCATTGATTCCTGGGCCCCGTGTCTTGAAAGTCCCGAAAAGCCATTTGTGAAAATACCAATAGCTTGTTTTGGAAAGCCGATCTTTTAACATGTTTTCAAGGTAGCAAAAAGAAAAATGACGACTTAAATCCTCTCCGTAGCTTGAGATATAAAGGGAATTGTCACACCTGAAAATGGTTTGTAAAATTTTGGGACTTTCCAGAAATGGGCCACTGGGAGTGATACTCAATATATTTTACTCTCACACAAATGACCAGCGCCCAACAACAGTGGCTTCTTAGCTCAGTTGGTTAGAGCGTTGCACAGGTATGGCATAGACTCTATGCAAAAATAACTGCCTTTAAATTATTTTTTGTTCATATTCAAAATAACCCAACTAACCTTGTTCGGGATAACAAATTCTTTAGAATTTTTGTCTCAAAAACGAGTTTGAATATGAACAAAAGAATAATTTAAAGGCAGCCATTTTTGCATAGGGTCTATAGGTTCAAACCCCATTGAAGTCCTGAATTTTTCAGGCTTCTCTACACAATTGCTAAAATTGTGTTCACAACTGCAAGGATCATAGCTTCACTAGATTTTACTCTGTCTAATGCCAGACAATTTTATTTGTCATCTGGAGGCACCTTATGGCACCTGTAGAGTGAAAGGGTTAATTAAAGGAAGCCTGATAAAATTCACTTGCTATTGTGATAAAACTTACATGTAAGAAGGGGAAGGAATAACAGAAACCGCAATTATGACAATGATGATGATCACAATAAGTAGTAATAACAACATTGAACAACAAACAACAAAAATCATGTATGATACTTATGCATACAGCCCAAACTTGAAATTCTAAGAAATAATTATTTCCAAGAACTGAATTTCACAGCTGTTTACCTGGATGCCAAAAATATCCTCTGAGCAGTGTCGTTTTAGAAGGGCCCATTCTGACATACTAGCCTAAAAACCAAGTGTGGAGGAATCCTCAGAAACTTAAAAAATAAAATAAAACTAGACATCTGCGTAGTTCAAACAACAAAACTGGCCTTGCGCACGGTATTGGTTGTCAAATGCGTACCAAAACATGTAACGCTAAATAAAGCGCTAGATTTTAAGATTACAACGTTACTGTAATAATCTAAAAACAGAAATGGAAAGTAAATTTCATGTGCATTTAGCTGGTAAAAAGAAAGCTTCAAAATATCTTTCTGTTTTCAATTAACAACAAAATAAAAAATCCGCACTTGAAATCAGCGAGAAAAACAGCAGTGAACGCGATTGAGATGTTTGTGTAAATATTTTCTTTCTCTCACGAAATTGCCCAAGAACCTTAACAATTTAGGTGCACATTAGTTGGACAATACCCTGGGAAACATTCATCCACAGACAATGAGTACTTTTAGAGTAATAGTGGTAGAACTAGCGTTACACTACTAGTTTTTGCACTAAGTTTTTAATCATCACGCCAAAATTAAATTTTTCGTTTCGCTTAGCGTTCAAATCGTTTGATATATGGTTTGGTTCGTTTGGTTCGTTTCGTTCGAATCGTTTCGATGGTTTGTAAAACACTTGGTTTCTTTCGTTTTAATCGTTCCTCTGAAATATTTCTTTCGTACAAAATCCAAAATACACGCTAAAATTCCAGTTTTGAAAATTGCAAAGCCGTGAAAAGCGCCTGAACAAAACAATTACCTCGTTCTGCTTCACTGAACAAAGTTTGGTTGCCTAGCACGTGACAATTTTTACTCAGTACGTGACTAATTCTCTCACGCAAAGTACAAACTTAGGAAGGCTCGAAACCTTTGAAACCTTCGAAACGCTTTAAACTTTTTCTTTCCATCGTTTCAAACGATAGATGCCGCGAACCAAACGAACGATAGAAAGTTTGAAACGATACAAACGATAGAAACGATGTTAAAAGTGCAATGTTTGGGATCAAAATGTAACGCGCCGGACGAAAAATTTTCCGATTCCACCAACTTTGTCTTGGTGCTGTGTGCTAACAAAGCAAAATAAACGCAAGGCAAGTATCAAAATAAAAAGCAGACATAATAGACAAGCGTTTGTTCTCGGTAATATTCCAGATAAATACTTTGTAGCAAAGAAATGACAGCTAAAAGTCGGTTATTGTCGAAAACGAGCGTTTGACAACCAATACCGTGCGCAAGGCCAACTCCTCAACGCTTTCATATGCAAGAGCATGGCTCTTTTACCGTTTCTCATTTGTTAATCTTCCCTAAAGCTGTTCAAACAACTTTTTGGGCACTATTGAGCATTTGGCTCATTTCATGTGAGTTACAAATGGACGCTTCTTGATTTAGTAAAAATGCAACAATTATATCCAAAAAAATATCAGTACATACATGTACGATGTACAATGTAACTTCATTCAAGAATCACAATAAGATTTTTCAGCCAAACAATAATGAACATTATTATTACAAAACAATCTTCCAAGAGACTAAATTTTGCAAAGGTGAAAAGGATGGTGCTGAATGACTTCTTGTCCTAATGCAGTTAGCTTATTGAAGAGGTGTAAGGCTGCAGTCAAGCATTATCATGTATGATGTTTGACCAATAGGATGTATTCCTCTTTTTCTGGAAATGCTTATCAAAGTAATACAACTGTTTTTCACAGTTGTCTTATACATGTAGTTTATTACAAATCTGGAATCTTAACCAAGGCAAAGTTCAAAAGCAACAGGTAGATTTAAGGCAATACAACTTGACTGTGTGCAAGAGTTTATGGTACAGTACATTCACAGACCTGCAGCAACTTTGTACAGATAGCCATTTCACTACACGTCACATCTGCACCAAACTGCTTGCAGACCCTTCTGAAGGGAAGGTTCCCCACCTAGTTTTCAAATAAAAGTAAAATAATTAGTACAAAGTAGGACCACAAAAAAGTAAAATTTACTAAACCTTGATAACAAAATAAAATAATATTAATGTCAAAGTGATGTAAAAACTCACTGTTGTCAGAGGAGCTAAATATAGCTTGTCTGCAAAATTGATCTGTATAAAAACAAAATGGCAAAAAGATTAATTAACCCTTTGACGTCCAAACCGGCCGAAACTGTATTTTACTGGGGAGTTTGGGGAGGGGGGTTGACCAGTACAATTCAAATTTAATTTTGCATTAAATTACAGATTACATGTAAATTGGTTTTTAAAAAACTGTGCCCTGGATGTCAAGAAACCCAACCAGAAAGCCTGGTGTTTCAATTTGACAGCTGTTTCTTCTCAAATGGAAAGTTTAATCCTGTGACATCCAAACCGGACGGACTTAGTATTTTACTCTGTCTAATGCCAGACGATTTTACTCGTCAATGGGGAACCCCTGGGAGTCAAAGGGTTAACACCTTTATACCAGGGTATTAGGGATTAGAAACAGATTGATGCATTGCTAATGCTTGCTGACCATTATCTGTCAAAATCATGAACCTTTAGAGGAATACAAAAGTTTTGCATGTGGGAAATAGCCCTTGTTTAACCCAACGAATCCTTGGAGTGTCAACTTAATGACAGACCATTCTGTAGTACTTGCAAAACTGGGGCCATCCTTGGGTACAGTGTACATGAGGGGTCAATGGGTTAAATCTTCAGTGTGGAGGTAGTTTTTTAAGGCACACTCCACGTAGTTTTTCACCAAACAAAATGCAATCTTAATTGTTTGAAGGGAAGTACAGTATTGCTATCCATGCATCTTAATTAGTACCAAAATAACGATACCTTTCTTTTTTCCTCAGGTCTAAGTCTGATAACATCTTCATCAGTGATTGCACCTGAAGGCTTTGAGAAAAGTCTTTCCAAGCTCTCACGTTCACCATATGGTTCGGGTTGAGATTTAAATTCCTCGAGGTGCTTCAAATATTCCGATGAACGAGGAAATGGATAAGTTCTCTTCCGCAAGGATACTACCAACTCTCGATTCAAGGTGTTCTTTGTCCTTAATGTTGCAGTCTTCTCAAAGAGTTCTGCATCTACAACATTCTTAAAATTTTCAGAAATATGTTTCTTCCCATATCGGCAAGTCACTCCAAAAATGCATTTTCCGAACTTCTCAAAGTTCACACAGCTGCCTCCAATATCTGGCAGTTTATATTTTGACACATACTCAATGACATCATGCAAATATCTACACTTGTCACCATATTCACAGTTATCACCTCTTGATATACTGCTACATAATTGCTGGTTGAAATCAAGTTGTGCAGGTCTTGGACGGTTCTTGTTCATTCCACGTTTCTTCATCCTTTTTATTGGTGGTTCTGCTGTGGTTTGATCCATGCCTCTTTGTCTTGTTTCATGATCCTCCTCATCATGGTATTGGAGTTTACCATCAGAATTTGTCCCTGGACAACTCATTCTTCTAAAACACTTAGACGACTTCTTCAAAAACCTGTTGATGATGTTGGCAACATTTGAATCAGAAATAAAAGCCATGCTTTTGGCTAATTACAGTATAGCACCCTGGGTGACTTACAGCCTCTGTGGCAAAAATGTCACACAAGCCCATATTATCACCAGATAAATAGGAATAAACAATAGATTTCCAAACAATAACTAACTATCGTTAACAGTGATTTATACTCTATAAGTGAGCTACTGTGAAGTACATTACTGCCTTCACAGACTAGCTCATCAGGTACAGATATATGTGTAACTACATGATCGTGTTTGTTTGTACAATAAAAAACACAGGACAAGCAGTTAACTACATGTACTACTGTAAATGATCAATACTATTATTAGTTGTTAGACAAGTTATACATGTTGTTATAAGCTGCCAACACGTTCCCTAATGATTACATGTGCATGTACTTCCTATAAAATTATTCCTTGTTACATGAATAGCATGCATGCAGTAACTTTACAAAAACACTACAAAAGATCAACACAGCTTTGTTTTCATTACAGTATGTACAAAGTCATGTCTTTGGCCTTATTGAACTCAGCATAGAAGATATCCTGGGATATCCCAGTGACTGCTCCAGGAAAATACAATTTTGATGCCTTTCAAGCGGCGGGTCTAAGACACATGCCACCTTCCACAGGTCACTCGTTGCAGGTAATTGTTTTACGTTTTGGAAAGTAACCCTAACCCTCAATTTGGTTAACCCTAGGCCTAATTAGGGTTTTTAGGCCTAGGGTTAGCCAAATTGAGGGTTCTGGGTCACTTTCAAAAAGGTAAAACAATGACCTGCAACGAGTGACCTGTGTTTTAGAACCGCCGCCTTTGAAGATACTGCAGTTCACCCTTTTGGAATGGCCGGCGTTTTCCCACCGCTATTTGTATTCTTTCATTGCTTCCACTTTCAGTGTTAAATCATAAGCATTCGGGAATTGAAGTATTATCCCGAATTTCCTTGTTTAGCCAAAACAAAGAGATGACATGTTCAATAGGCAACGTTCAAGGAACAAAGTTGATCATATACATCTGCAGCATTTTTAAGCACTTACTCCGCCTTAATTGGTGCAACTCCAGGAGGAAGCTGGACGTCTGAGTCCCTAGATACTTCCTGACTTTCCAAATCCACATCCTTTACTGTCGCAGGGTCAGAACTCAGGCCGCGTTTATTCTCTTTTTTCACCAGTAAAGAAGCAACAGATTCATTCATGTCCGCCATGTTGGAAGTGCGTTGCCCATAGGGATCATGGGATCGTTGAAAAATTCTTCTCTCCCACCCCCACCCTCCCAAACTTCTTTTTCTGAATATTTGCATCGCATTTATTAGTAGTAATTTATTAATTCTATATTTGCTTTGAATTGATGCTTATCATTAATTTGCAGACAGTGACACTTTGACTGGCATTTTTGGAAGTGAACATACCCTTTTAATGGACAACTCAAAGATTTATCATTTGGACACAGGATAATGCGATTAAGGCTGAGAAACACCTTAAATCCCTCATCTTACTGCAAACTTAAAGAAATCAATTCCTAAGAAAGAATGCTAATTAAACACTTTATAAAATCAGGACCTAGACAAACCGTATATCACTTCCGTTAATATAATTAACATTGGCTTTTAGTCCACTTGTGTTACCATATATCATACAGTGGGGTAAAAAAGATAGTTTATTTTGATATTTGCATGGAGAAAATATAATCGGAGCTTGCTACAAACAAAACGAAACGATAAAAGGTTACTGTGGGTCAATACTTTTCCAGTCTCTTAAGCACAAGAAATGAACTCAAAGCCGTCAATCAAAAGGTCATTCCTAGGGACACCATTTTCTAAGGCCCCCAGAGTATCACATTTTTTCCACCCTTTTTTGGGCATAATTTACTAAACCACGAAACAGCAAAAATTAGTTCCCAGCAGAAATTTCAGTTAATTCAAGCTGCAAAAATTTGTTCCCGTGAACCTCAAAAAGTTGCCAATCCACAAAATAAAAGTCCGGCAAAAATTTCACACTACACAGTAATCACTGTTCAACGGAGATGTTCTTAGCCTGCATAGCTGGCGGTTCTGTTGTTGCAGAACGTAGGTGATCCCCCACCCAGAAGGGTAGGGACTCTGCATATGAAGGGGTGGGGATGCTTGTCAGAAGTTAGCATTAAACCCCCAAAAGACTAATGTGGGCGGGGCCCAGGTTTTTGGCCCTAAAAGAGACCATATTTAAAACATACATGATGTATAATAAATATATTTTTTGTAGATCCCTAAAGAAGACCTTCATGGCTACATATGATGGAGTTTTGCCCAGAACACCCTAAGTGAGACCACAATCCAAAATTTACACCCCTAAGCAAGATGACTAGCATCCCTACCCTTTCCATATGGGAGTCTTCCCCACCCCCCTACCCCGACATTCTCAGACTCCACAACAACAGAACCGCCAGCTGCTTGGGTCATGATGTTCTGTGAGACGTATAACGAAATAGTTTTTGGAACTAGTTGGTGACCTTCAGTGGTGAAGCAGAAAGAAGCCATTTATACAAAGAAGGTCAGGGTTCAAATCCAGTTCATTTAATTGCATTTACAGAAGTCTTGGGGAACAATGCCCCAAATTGAAAATAATAACAACATTCTGAATAACACTGTTGTTTCGGAACAAATTAGGAATTAGTGAAAATTGATAACACCAGCAGAGAAAGACATCATGTTGTTCCCTGTAAATGTTCAGCCATTCAGAAAATGGCAGGTCTAAAACACAGGTCATGGGTCACAGGTCAGTGTACATGTCACTGTACTACATATACATAAACAACACCAACAGTGTCTCCTAGCGCTAATCTCTCAACAACAATGTCGTTTCAGGTCTTGGAGAAACTTTTGGCTGTTGTTCTTCAGTGAAGCAAGGACTTCTAGTCGTGATCTGTGGAATATGACCAGTGTTTTAGGCCCACCTTTCAGAAAAGAATTTTGATATCAGTAACTACATAATAATAGTGGAAAATAGCCAGCCTGATCTCACCCTTGCTCGCTTTGGTTCCAATGGATTTGCAGACAATAACAGATCAATTTTCCTTTTTTTAATTGACAATTCTCTTTGTATACAATAAATTCACTTAGTAATACAAGCACATGCAGCCCAAAGTTATCCAAATTATTGTGCATAAAATTCTGTATATAAAGTTTTACAGTAATTGAATTAAATGCTTAATTACAATGAATGCAATTCATCGATAATATTTTAATTTAAAATCCTTGTCTTCGGATATTGTTGTCATTATCATGACACCTGAAAGTTCAGTAGCTATGAAATAAAACTATGGTAATCCCTAGAACATACCAAAAATGTTTAAAAATATATGTTTGACTTCAATTTAAGTGATACAATGTATCAATAGTTAATGGTTATAATACAATATTATCGCAAATGTGAGCAAACCAAAGAGGACAGGTTTGCTGTGTTGAAAATGAACCATGATATTAAAATCCAATCCTCCCCAAACGCTGCAATATGATTAATTATTATTTTTATAGTTTTA
>NC_090883.1:42853841-42858841 GCF_036669925.1 Montipora capricornis
TAACATCAGATGATCATCATGTCTAAAAGATCGCTTAGGTCCCTAAGCGATCTGTTAAGATCACCGATCGTTTCACATGTACCTCCGCAAATGTCATTTATTGCATAACCTGTACGTTATGCAATAAATTATACATTGGTGAGACAGGTAGACGACTAGGTGACCGTTTCCGCGAACACCTTCGCGATGTTGAGAAGAATGACAAGGATGCATCTAAGCCAGTCGCTCGCCATTTTAATCTGCCTAACCACTCCAAAAAACACATGGCTATCTGCGGCCTTTCCCTACATCTAGGTACGACGGAAAGCCGCAAGAATCTGGAACAAAAATTCATCTTTCAAATCGGCACCCTTAATCCTCACGGTATTAACGAACGCTTTTCGTTTAACTAATATATTCCTACTTTTCACGTTGCCATGTTACCACCAATAGCGTAGCTCCTACTCTACTATAAAAACTACACGTAACCCATAATCCCTCGATTCGCTCTGACGAAGGGCTAACGCTCGAAACGTCAGCTTTTAGAATCTCTGTACGGTGGTCAATTTACATTATCAACTCCGTTGATAAACCAAATTTTTGGATACGAAGGAATGTTGGATTAAATTTCAAGTCAGAACACACGAGGGTTTGTTTGCGTCGTTTCAAGCCTTCGGTCGGCAGAAAACTTTAAAACTTAACGCTGTGCCATCCATTTTTCGTTGGAAGAAAATATCTCCCGCTAAATGAAAAGCAACAAAGCATAGAAGTCCGATCAAGCGAAAAAACATGATGAAAACCTCAGAAACAGCTACGATGAGCGTGACCAGCAATTCCGTGACCTGTGTGTCATAATTTTCACATAGATTCC
Source organism: Montipora capricornis (assembly GCF_036669925.1). NCBI lineage: Eukaryota > Metazoa > Cnidaria > Anthozoa > Scleractinia > Acroporidae > Montipora > Montipora capricornis. Next base: position 42,854,692 of record NC_090883.1, read on the forward strand.
GGAGAAAACCAGGAATCCCCTGACTTACTTTCTTAACTCTCAGTTGTTGAGGAAAGGAGTTTAAACAGGAGTATTTAGTAATTTTTATGGCATTCCCATTTTGCGTGCATTCGAACAAAGAAACACATACCGTGTCAAAAACCACACGCAACTAAATAAATTTGATTTCCTGAAATTTCCCAACAGTGTTCAGGATCAAACCCTTCACTGAAGAACCATTTCTTTCAATAATAAAGCAAAAAAATGGACAACATTTTTTTTGCTTTATTATTGAAAGAAAAATGGACAAGTTGCTGTCCATTTTGTTGCTTTATTATTGAAAGAAATGGTTCTTCAGTGAAGGGTTTGATCCTGAACACGAGACATGGGCGTTGAACAACGCTATGACAGAGAAGCTTGTAGTCGCACAGCGAAAGATGGAACGCATAATGCTGGATATTACCCTTCGAGACCGAAAGCGAAACACCTGGATTCGACAAGAAACTGGTGTAAGCGACAACGTCAATGCTATCAGGATGGCAAAGCATAGATGGACAGGTCACATAGCACGGCTATCAGATAATAGATGGACCATTAGAGCAACGGAGTGGACCCCAAGAGATTGGACCAGAAAACAGGGCCGTCCAAAAGCACGCTGGAGGGATGATCTCACCAGACAGCTTGGACCTGCAAGGTCGAGATTGGCCAAGGACAAGATATCTATGGGATCATTCCAGGGAGGTGCTCCTCCGTCAGGAGCGAACTTAGCCCTGTTAATGATGATGATTGATGATTAAACAAATTACTCAGCACTTGTATTGCTGTGGCTGATAAGTCTCTGATGTAAGTATAGACCAGTGAATTTTATCGTAGTATCAATTTATTGAAGTAGTAAGCTAGAACAAATTTATTTGCACAAAAGTCAACTTGGCACACTACAGTTTCACATCAGTCACCCACAACGTCCGCTTTAGATACCGCTAAACAGTAGAATTACAACAGGAAAGCTTCAGTGGAGTTTCAGGATTAATTGCGACCGAGTAATGGAACACAATCTGGATCCAAAGGAAAAATAAGAATCACGTCGGGAATACATAAAACAAAAACTGGCCATTCAAAGATAGACGAAATAATATAAAAACTCATGTTTGTCAAATCTCGTCATAAATTAACAAATACAAAACAGAAAACATCTTCAGTACTCAGGCTCTGAAAATTCAACTGATAGACACCGAAAATTTGTAAACACCTCGAAATCAAGCCGATACAAATTTGGTGAAAATTGATGCACAGTTCACTTTGTGCGATTTTTGGATAAACTGGCATTCGACTTTAATTTCTTTGTAACTTGCCGAAAATGGCGCGAAAAGCCCATTCCCCACCTCGTATTTCATACTGTTAACAAATCACCTCTTCACATCGCAGAAAATCAAGTAGAAATGTACGAGAAACTTTCCAAACTAGAATTTATTCATTTGAAACAAAAATACAATTTTAAGTTTGAAAATACTGTTCTATAATTAAAATAAACAGGAGATCCTTAACACCTATACAAAACTACATGTAATTTTTTACATTCCTTGGGAATTCAAAATCAAACACCATCACGATTATTAGGCCATTTTCGAATTCTCACGGCTGGACTGGATCTAGCATGAAATGGAGGCTAATGCGGGCAAATCTTTTCAAATGCAAATTACTTTGCCCGCATTAGCCTCCATTTCATGCTAGATCCAGTCCAACCGTTAGAATACGAAACTGGCCTATTGGGAGCTTAATAAGCAGCAACTACATCAATTCGTCCCATAACAAGGGATTTAATTAACAGGTGCCAGTTGGTGAGACGATGGATAGCGCTATCCGCAAGATAAATCACTATTCAGTGGATAAACACTGGCAAAACTAATTGCGCTATCCACCTTTTGAACAACTGGGGGAAGGGAAGGATTAGCTTTGCAGACCCCGAACACGCGTTTTCCGTTCTGGTACACTTCTTTGTCGTACTCTTTCTGACAACCAAGCCAAAGGGCCAAATTTAAAGGTCATCCCACTTAGTTGAACTTAAGCAACTGCAAAGCAAAGACCGAAATATTCCAGCCTTCAGTGAACGGGATTCGAACCCATGACCGTGCGATTGCGCAGCAACGTGCTCTACCAACTGAGCTATGAAGCCAACTCAGTGGGAGCTGGTCAATACGTACGTACGCACGTACGCACGCGTGCACGCACGTACGTTCTAATTTTCAATTCAGTCTATTCCGCAGATGAAAGAAAACACTTGTTTGGATATTTGACAGCTAAGACTATTTAAAATAGTATAAGAAGGATGGACGTTACGAACTTTCTAAAACGGTTTTACATTTTGTAAAAATGTTGAGTGAAAATATTCGAAACTAAATATTCACTCTCTATAAATGTTCTAAACGCATACTAAGTAAGGCGTGACATTTCAGATTAAAATACTATATTGGTTTTCTTTACGAAAAACTACATTGAATTCTAAATTCCTCGATTATTTAATACGTATTTGACGAATGGGTTCGTTTTGAACGATTTTCCCACTTTTTTTTCTTTCTTTCCCATACTAAATTTAAAACCGAGCACCAAACTAATCCTAACCACGAATGCTTTGCTCCACGAGCCCGTGAGCGTCTACTCTCCAGCGGTAGGGCTGCCAGTTGTCTGTGTCATGCGCACGGATAACCCTTAACCCTTGCTCTTCTACGCCAATCTCAGCATGGACGTCTAGCGGGGAATCATCATCGTCTCGCACCAACGCAAAAGCATCTATCGCAAACACGGACGTGATCTGCCAAGAAAGACCATGAAATATGTTAGAGAGAAGACAATTCTATTTGGGACGTATAATCGGTTTGAGGAAAAAAATGATGAGGTATTTTAAATATCACGAAATCTCTAAATTTTAATACGAATGACTTCCCCTTCAAGAGTAGTTGACACATAAATTTAACGGGTTACTTCGCAACGTTGATCAAAGTTTCGCGTGTATGCAAGTCGTTGCAGTCTTGGCCCCCAGTTGTTCAACGATGGATAGCGCTATCCGCCGGATAAATCACTATCCAGTGGATAAGTAATAGAGAAACCAATTGCGCTATCCGCCTTTTGAACAACTGGGGCCTGGACACAAGTAGTGTTGCTGTAATAAAGCTCACGAGTTTCCCGTACATTTCCATGAAGATCTTTCCCCAGACTGCCATAGGGTGTGGTCGGTCTTTCCCGAACAGAGAACTGCAAATTCCCGTTTTCGTCTTTGATGTGAACCTTTGTCAGATCTGGAAGTGTAGAAATGAAATTAAAATGAGATGTTTAACACCGCGAAAGAAAAGCGGTGCTATCGGAGTAACCACATTGCATTCATTTGCTGTCTGCCAGAAGATAGTGTTACGATAATCAAGACTGCTTTATTTCGCCTCGTGTCATTTTCTAAGCAAGTTAATTGAAAGGGATTTACATGCCTCAAATATAATAACAGTTACATGGCGTTTTACCGTAGAATTCTCTGAGATGACTTCACGAACTGTATGTGGGAACGACCCACAGTGTTAATCAGGGGCCAACCAGGGCCTACGGTTTATAGTCCTTATCCGAGAAGACTTGAAAGTCTAACCATTTGCAGGCAGCACTTTCTCCTCAGTTATTTTAAGACCCTGTATGTTGGTCCGACTGCGGTTGTGAACCCGCGATCTTCCGCACGAAAGCACGGTGCTCAACCAACCGAGTCAGCGGTCGTTGGTTCCGGTAAAAGAGGCTCAGCTACTCCTTCATTGCACTGCACACCATAGGGAAGTGATCTCCAAATATCGACGTCTTTCTATTCACGCTATACTGGAACCTGCCGGTGTGACACGTTTGCCTTACCTGATACTGAATATGTCCTGTCAGGACGAGACGGCTCACTGGCTTCAATGCTGATTTGTTCTAATTGAGAGAAGAAAAAGTAAAATTGATAAGCTGGCAGCTGAGCAACGGGGGAAAGGACAACTCAAAAATCGGAGACGCAGACAGGAATCGAACCCGCGTCCTCCGTAACACCCCGAGGATGATCTACCCATTGAGCTTGAAGAACTCCTCGGGAGCTAGGGGATGTCCCGCTGGTCTGCGGGCTCTTCAAAGTCATGCGCCAACAACTTTTCAAATGCAACTTTGTAAT
>NC_090883.1:42863841-42883841 GCF_036669925.1 Montipora capricornis
GTTTGTTGTTCGAAACTAAGAGAATTTCAGAAATCGCTGAAATTGGAGTTTATGGAATATACGCCAACTGCCAGAGGCACTAGAGACTCGCTGAGCTACACACTTCAAAATCGTATCGTAATGTTTACTTCGTTAAAAACAACAACAGAATCACGATGATCGTCATGCAGTCACACAACGGTCTCATTTGCTTGTTTGTTCGTGCTGTTTTCAATGTTGTTTGTTTGTTATTTATTTGTTTGAGCAGGTTGAAGTTTTGGCAGCTATTCAGCTGATGTGGACCTGCTATACCCACCCATATACTCACAGAGGACAGCCACATCACCGGGAACTTCATCCCCTACTCTTCTCGAATAGTGTGTGGGTTCTTTAACGTCCCACAGGGAACTAATGAACATGGAAGATATTTGTGAGACGGGGCCTACGGTTTCTAGTCCTTATCCGAGAAGACTTGAAAGCCTAACCATTTGCGGATGTAATTTCAAAGGCAGCACTTTCTCCTCAGTTATTTAAAGACCCTGAGTATTGGTCCGGCCGGAGTTGAACTCACGACCTCCCACATGGCAGCACGGTGCTCAACCAACTGAGCCACCAAACAGCTTAACATGACAAGTACAAAAATCCCATTTCTCAAACAACTCGAGATTTCCATTTGCTGTCACACATTAAATTATGCACAAGAAGCTAAAATGATCCTAGCCTGAGCTTCTTTGGAGAAATCTGATCTAAATTCAGAACAGAGAAAAGTGAGCTGGAATTTTGTAACTAAATAAATGGTGAATTCAAAAAGGACCTTTTGTCTTTTCAACAACTGCAAGCAACCAGACAAAGGTCTACCTCCACCAGCATCACTGCCAACAACAAGCAATCTTCTCTAATCCTTTAAACATGGAAATGCCGCAGAGAATGAACCCATATTCGCAAAGTTTCCAAAGAATCTCCTAAGAAAATGGCTCCTTTAAATGAAAAATCCGTTTCAGGATTTACGGATTTTCCCAAAGAACATAGCTTTAGGGAGGTAGATGTAGACTAATCAAAGTAAACAACTTTTGGATTAGCTGTCGACAAAAGCAGCGGTGTAAGGGCTCACTTGTCTGCGGGCAAAGAGGTATGAATCATTGTACCATCATCCTCAGTGAGAGCTTGGGGTTCTTGAGACTTTTTGGTGGAGAAAAAACAATTACCGTTAGTCCTCTATTAAGACCCCAACCACCCTTTTGGTGGCGAGATTAATGTAATTAGATGCAAAATGTTTGAGTTTAGGTGCATTTTGATGTTGTGATACATGTAAGAAAGCTTTGGCTTCTGTAGAATTTGAAATAACTTATGCATGTCAGAATTTCTGTGCAAATGTTTCTTCAGTGTAAATCAGTGGTAGTCGGGGTAAATAAAACGTAAAAACGGAAGTTCATTCCGGACAATTAAACACCAAATCCCCCATTACGGTTTTTCTCATACCTAGAGTTTCATGATTAGAAACACATTATTATTTTACCTCGGGTGCCATGAAGGGCTCTGTTCCACGTGGAGTGTTATCTTGTTGGTAACCATTATCAAGTTTGATGCTGGTACCAAAATCTGCTAGTCTTATTTTGTCTGCCGTCAAACCCTCAATGAGAATATTTGCACCTGCAGGGATAGCATCACCATTTTTATTAGTGTTATTTTGTCTGCCGTCAAGCCCTCAATGAGAATATTTGCACCTGCAGGGATAGCATCACCATTTTTATTAGTCTTATTTTGTCTGCCGTCAAGCCCTCAATGAGAATATTTGCACCTGCTGGGATAGCATCACCGTTTTTATTAAAATAAAATGAGAAAAACATCCTAATTTCACTACAAAACAGCTTGCTCCTGAAATTGGTAAAGCTACAACCAATTGCAAAAAGTGTTGCAGACACCTTGTGCAAAAATTATGTTTTACAAGCTGACTTGTCATAGGAGGGCCACAAAGAAATTTAGTGCAAAACAATGGATAGGGCCCCTTCCCCGATTTAATGTTTTTGCAAAGGAAGGGATCAAATGGATCAAATGGTGAACAGTTTTCTCTTGTCATGATAAGATGTCTCAACTCAGACTACCACTTTGACGGACATGAATTAGAATACCAGTGGGGAAAAAGCGGGCAGGAAAAATGCCAAAAATAATAACCTTAACTGTATAAATCATGCATAATTCACATGTTCACCATTCCCTCCTGGAGTGACCTTACTCGTCAGAACAGTTCAGGGGTGATTTAACCCTTTCAGCCCCGATAGTGCCAAATGGCACTTATAGATTTTACTCTGTCTAACGCCAGACGATTTTACTTGTCAATGGGGAACCCCTCGGGGCTTAAAGGGTTAAGGGTTGAAGCCAACAGAAACCCAACAATCAGAAGACAATAATGTTTTTGTGTATTTGCTTGACCCCCTCCAGAAACAAATTCAGTTGTTAATGAGCAAAAATGGAAACACTAACATCAGCAAAGATTCCCCAAATTGCACTTTTCACAACACCATCAAGGTGAATAAAACGTGATCTTTGTAACAAAAAAATAAAGCTACTGACCTTTGATATCCCGATGAACAAATCGTAAAGAGTGCATGAATTCTACCGCAGACAAGATCTTATAGAAAATGTGACGGACCAGTTCTTCATGCATTCTACCCACATCTTCGACAGAGCCACCTTAAACAAACATAAAAAACTAGGCTTAGGTATAGTGACCATATTAAATATTTAGCAGTATAAAATTGATGATGATGATGATGACGACGATCAAGATTTATGTAGTACAAATTACGGCAACTTAAATGAGGTAAAGGTAAAAGGGTAAAGTCTGCTACGAGCTTAGAAGGTCCATCAGGCAGGCGCTTATCTCCGGTTTCTGTAGCATGAAGCGACTAGGAGTATTTCTACTCCCCCCTGGATGGGATGCTAGTCCATCCCAGGGTTACCCCCAGCATTGAATTCGCCGGGACCTATTTATACACCTGGGTGGAGAGAGGTACTGTAAGAACAAAGTGTCTTGCCCAAGAACACAACGCCATGTCCCCGGCCAGGATCCGAACCCGGACCACTTGATCCGGAGTCGAGCACACTGACCATGAGGCCACCGCGCCTCCCTAACTTAAATGAGAATGGTTATAAATACATGTGTATCAGGACAAGACACCACAGTCCACAGAAACATACATGTAGACAAACAAAGAGAGTTCTAAGGGAGTGCCAGATCTTTTGTCGATTTCCCATTAAGTACAAGGCAGTCATAAAGAGACAAAAGGATTCTTACCATTCATGAACTCCATAAAAATAGTTACTTTCCCACAGCTCTTAACAGCTCCATAGAGCTCCAAAATATTATCATGTCTTCCTGTCAGGGTACCCCAGATCTTCAGCTCTGTCATTTCAAAGTTCTCCACCTTGATCTAAAATGTTACAAATGTAACATGAATGTTAATTGCATTGAAAAAAAAAAGGAGCAATAAATTTCAATGATTATTGCTCTGTCAATGGTTCAGGAGTCAATGAATTAACAACCTCTACATTCATGTCCATGTTCCCATTAACCCATTGACCCCTGGGAGTGAGACTTATAGCAGGGCTTCTGATATTACGCAATGGTGCATTTGCGTACAATCAACATACCGGTGCTTTGTCATTTGTGGGTTCCAATGTTCCTGTTGATTCATTCGTCATGGGAACATTGGAACCCACAAATGACCAGCTCCCAACGTCAGTGCCTTCATAGCTCAGTAAGCTGTTGGTTAGAGCGTCGCACCGGTATCGTGAGGTCACGGGTTCAAACCCCGTTGAAGTCCTGAAATTTTCAGGCTTCTTTACGCAATTGCAAAAATTGCGTTCATAACTGCGAGGATCATAGCTGCACTTGATTTCATATCCACAGTTCATATATGATTCACTTCATGTATAATTTCATCTTTGATTCATTCCTCACGGGAACATTGGAACCCACAAATGACCAGCTCCCAACGTCAGTGGCTTCATAGCTCAGTTGGTTGGAGCGTCGCACTGGTATCGTGAGGTCACGGGTTCAAACCCCGTTGAAGTCCTGAATTTTTCAGGCTTCTTCATGCAATTGCAAAAATTGCGTTCATAACTGTGAGGATCATAGCTTCACTTGATTAAATTTGACGAAATAACCCAAAATATACTTTGTTTTTAACCTTGATCTATGTACCTTTGGAAACCTGTAGACTGTTTATTTTCATAAACAATCAAGTATCCTGCACCTACGAGGCCTGGTTCTAGTTTTCAATTTAAAAGAGTTGCCAATTGGCACAGCACAAACAAATTCTCTCCTTCAAGTTGCCAATTCAGAATTGCTGATATTATGCCAACAAAAATGAAATGCTCATGTCAGCAGCAGAAGATCAACTGAAGATCAGCACTTAATTCAAATATCGTAAGCCACAGCACACCGGTGGCTTAGTTGGTTGAGCACCAGGCAGCCATGTGGGAGGTCATGAGTTCGACTCCAACTGGATCAACTCACAGGGTCTTGAAATAACTGAGGAGAAAGAGCTGCCGTTATTCATGTGTTTACATCCGCAAATGGTTAGACTTTCAAGCCTTCTCGGATAAGGACTATACATGTAAACGGTAGGCCCCGTCTCACAAATATCCTCCATGTTCATAACTTCTCTGTGGGACATTAAAAGAACCCAATGGTATACACTATTTGAAAAGAGTAAGGGATGAAGTAACTGGTGTTGTGGCTGTCCTTTGTGAGTGTGTTCTCTCCAGCAAAAGTGGCCAGTTTGGCAGTGATGTCTCAAAAAGGTGTGTGGTGTACAAGGCCACCTAAGCAGAAACAGCCAAAAGTCAAAAGCGACTTTGCCAAGTACGTGCTGGAACATATCGATGTGGAAAATGCCCGCTCTTTCTTCAAATCAGAAGACATGATCGCATCTGCCGCCAGCCAAATTTGTGATATGAAGAGCAATTTACCGTACTGTACAAAAACTTTAAGTCAAGCAACATGTAATAATAATAAATAATGACAACATACTAGGTTCTTATGAAGCGTATTTCTATATCCCAACGTGCTTTACATCAATAAGAAAAATAGCCTCTGCAACACATTATACATTAAACTTAAGCATAAAAATCAATAGAAAATCAATAAGCTGAGAAAATTCCTCAAAGAACATCGATACAGTCAACTTATGTACTAAGAATGTGCTAATGTACTAAGAATGTGCAAAAAACTACCAGCTTTTTTCGTATGTATGTAGTTTAACTATGCTCCCTTACGATCCAGTTTAGTTGAGCCAAGGGCATGGATAAGACCTCTCATTGGTGTAATATTTATCTCATTTGGCTTTTTTTAATCATAGTTAAGCATACATGTAGATGCTTAATTATTGTTCCCTGATGTTCAAATTGTCTTTAGAGCAACACAGAGTGGTTTTCTTACTCTGAAACCTATTAAAACAAGCTTAAAATAGCTCAGGAAAAAAATCGTACAATTTGCACAGTTTTTCGCACAGTAGTTTTTCCTTATCACATAATCTGCCCTGGAAATTTCGCATAATTTCTGTTTTTTAATCACACCCATGAGAGGGCCTGTTATAGATTTTACACTGTCTAATGCCAGACAATTTTACTTGTCAATGAAAGGTGGTTCGGGAGTCATTGCGTGAAAATCAAGGATGTGAGCAAGTATTTGTTTTAAATAGTAATTCACCTGTTCCCTCATCACAGTAAATGAGTAACTTGAACATGTTATACAAGTCATGTATATCTCCCAAACGAGCTTGGTGACCTTTTTTTTAATTTCACATTTCGAGTCACCATAATGTATGGAACAATCGAGAAAAGTTTAAAGAAAATCTTATGACAACTTCTATTACTAGGGAATCACCGTAACTACAGTAATCGACTCCAGTTGATACTAACCCCTCTCCCCCCCCCCCAACTGATGGATGAAATCATCTAGCATTAGCCACCCTATATAGTCCATACACTGCAAAGAAATTTTAATTTTTCTTCTGATCATATAAAACACTTTTTTATTTTACCTCACCGTGTTGCCCTTGAATCATACGTCAAGGCCTTTCAATACAAAGTTCTTACCTCTATACTCTACACTAACACAAAATTCACAAAATCGGTTTTAGACCGAATGATCTGTGCAGTTTTTGTAAGGATCAGTCAGAAACTTTAAGCCACTTTTTTTATCACTGTTCACATTCTAGACATTTATGGACTGATTTTGAGTCTTACTGGCATCTTTTATCCAATCAACCGGTACACCTCTCTTTGGAAAATGTTTTATATGGAATAATATCGCAACAATGCCCTTTACTTAATTTACTCAATTATTTTGTTATCATTGGGAAATTACTTTTGTGGGACTGCAGAAGAAGCCAAATTAATCCAGAAATTCCTGCGTTTAAGAACAAAATTGTTCTCAAGTGCGAAACAGAAAGGAAAATTAAAAACACGAAAGACTATTGTAAAAAGAAATGGGTGCTCATACCAACTCGATAAGCCTATTAGTCTGTTGTTCTGTTGTTCTATTGTTGTTGTTGTTGTTGTTGTTGTGTCTGTTTGTCTCTCTCTTTTTAGCTATTTATAATGTAAGGCGTTTTATCCTAACATAAAAATCCATCCTTCAATCTTTAATTTCTTAATAATTAATTTGTTGTAGTTCATTGTTGTAAAACATTGTTAATTAATTTGTCTATTAAAAAAAAAAAAAAAAAAAAGAAATTTGATAATAAAATCTGTTATGTCTCAATCTCAGGAGTCAATGGATACAAAGGTTGTTAACAACATCTACTGTACGTTCACTCAAAAACTCAAAAAGGCCTTCTCCACAGACGTTAATCTGTCTAACAACAGACAATTTCACTCAATCCATGCAGGACTGAGTTCAGGGGTGAAACAACATCAACAGAGACAGTAAAAAGAGAGGCATAATTTTGATATTATTTTATTCTCAATAACCCTCTAATTGAACTGACTGTAAGTAACAACCATAGCCAGAGGAAAGGACTTGACAGAAAATACATCACCTTGTGAGACCTTTCCACTTCCTCTCATAATCATCATAAACTTACAGTTTCTCCTCACCTGTTTAATGGCAAAAAGTTTTTCAGTCTTCAAATCTATGCACTGCCAACAACGTCCACAAGATCCTCCACCAATGTACACTTGCCTTTCCCAATGGACGTGTTCAACGTATCTTCCATCCTGTTCAACACTCAAATGAACCTGAAATTTAAAACAAGCAAACAAACACTTTTTTGTCTTCGTGGTCAACTGAAGTTAATAACAAACTGCAAAGAAGTTGTCTCTCAAGCGAGAGTTTTGTTGCCACTAATATTAGGTATGCTCCTTTTTAATTCAAAAAGACAGCAGAGGTGTGATATTATTGCTTTTATGTTAACTGTGATTGGTCATAAAGGCATTTTGACCTGTTTTCTACAGGTCAGTGAAATGCAGCAGCCCTTTCGTCAGTAAAATAATAATAATATCGAAGTCATATACAAAGTCTTTGGTTTAACCTTTTCCATCGTAAGAGTGATACTTACAGTATACATTTTACTCTGACTAACGCTTGACGATTTTTACTTGTCGATGAGGGGTACATGTACTTTAGGGATGATAGGGTTAATCAATTTTCAAAAAAATAAAAAAGAAAAAAGGAAAAAAAGAAAAAAACCATTCTCTAATGACTCTATTCAAGTACACTCATACATGACACAACATTTCAATACCTCATCGAGGGGCCAAAGGATTTCCTGTGTGATGGAGTTGCTCCTCAACGCCTGGCCAATGTTAGGAACACAAGTGGCACTTAAAGGTGTAGCGGTAGATTGCTCATGGATTTGACATGGCTGCAGGCTGGCCTTTCCATCCCTCGCTGGACCATGGGTAACTGGGAGGTCTTGACTTAGGGAGGGTGCTACGTCAGACAGTTCTGCAACCTGCTGGGGTTCAAGATCTGATCTGGGGTCTGGAGGTCGAGAAACATGGTACTGGTTCCACAATTCAGACATTGTGCATGAGCTTGCAAATCGGCTTCCACCACTTGTGGAACCAAAGGAAGAAGCAGGTTGTATATGATTGCATGATTGACTGGGATCAAATGGCAACAAGCAGAGATCTCCAAGCAAGTTGGGGGTCCTTGGTGGGTTGGACTTAAAAAATAACTTGTCATGCCTGTGCTCCCAATTTCTGTTGTCGGGCAGAGTGTTCTTCTCCAGATAGTGTCTGATGTCATCACATCGTTCCACTGTGCATTTTCCGACAGGCTCTCGGCACATACATGCATGCAACTGCAAGGCATCCTTATACTTAACGCACTGCACACAACCGCCAAGTACATGCATATGGCAGTTCTGAGTGTGTGCAAGCAATTGTTGGATAGCTTGGCAGTAATCATGGCCACACTCTTCCCAGGCACACATACGAGTGTTGTGACAACAAGTAAAGGCTTCCTTTAAACGCTCGGCTACATCAATGTTGGCATCAGTATCCTGTGGATAGCAATATTGGCACACATTAATATTCTGTGATTGGCAATGTTGAAGTGCATTAAACACCACAAAGAAAGATAAGAAACAGCAAACCACGATTATTAGACATCTTAATTAACTAGTTATAGCTGTCGCTAAAGTGCCAACGAGCCAAGCTTGCGTGATCTGGCGGCTGCAAACATCACGCGGCGTACTCGTGCGGCACTCTCATTGGTTATCGCTACGGTCAATATTTGATCGCTTTGGTCTACATTACAGCTTTTGGTCTACATTACAATTAAATTTGAAGCGCTTCTGAGATTTCGTCCGCCTAAAAATCTTCTCGCGGCTCTATAAGCTGCCGCCTCGCCAGGCCTTCTGTCTTCAGAAGGCCTGACTCGTTGGCAATAATCAATTATTTCCTGCCACAGTTGTTAGAAGGGGGATAGCATGCATGGTCAAAAGGAAAAGCCTGGGCTGGTGAGTGAACCAATTTTTTTTATCACCCATTTCAGTTGGCAAGAGATTTATATATAAATGAAGAGCGCTATTCACCGTTTGAATTACTGAGTCCTGGTTTTTTTCTCATCAAGCACAATTAGCACAGATGAACAAAGTTTCTACTCATTGGTTTTCGCAAAGAACAATCAAAAGCATTTCTAATTGGTGCAGTCATGTTAACATGACACAGAGTGCATGTTCTCCAAAAACACAGAGTTTCCCAAAGCCTTGGGTCGATCCGAGGCTCTAGTAACGAGAATGGTTTGTTCCACAAAGAGAAGGAAAACACAATCTTTCACATGTCTGGTGTCAATGAAGCACATTCCACTATACATCTAATTCAGCAATAATTTTCACTAGTTTGGTCCTCAGTCCAGACAATAGAGCCTCAAGACGACTGACTGCTCCTGGCATAAAATGTATGGGATACTAAAGCCTTCCATTCAACTGCAATATTTCATGTTGGTTGGTAATTTGTGGGGGAACACAAAGCAATAGAATGCCCTTTCCTAAAGAGCACCTGTATGGGCAAGGAATTGCTATTCACAGAAATTGTCTGCTTTCAATAAATAAACAGTTAACTAATAGTCTGAGCAATGTACCTGATCACTTTGAAAAGACTGATAGCTTGAAGTTGTCATCAGCCTTGCTTTGTCAACATCAATCTTCAGACCCTAGGTAAGAAATTACAAATTGTGGAAACATCACGCAACAAGAAAAATTTGTTACTCTTACGCCCTCCCCCACCTGTGAGTGGGACTAATACTAACACAGATTTTACTCTGGTTTAAAGTAGAAAGTTCTTCCTACAAAATAACATTTTAAGCAGGACAAGAAGCACATGACCTTAAAGCATGTAACTTAATTGCACCTATTTCTCTTGGAACAACTTTAGGACACCAATTTTACGCTTAAATATGGACAAAAATAAGATTGAAGCTGTATGCGCACGAAAATGCGCAAGCTACATTACATCCAAATCAGGAAATTTTTAAACACAAAAAACCCCAGCTCTGAACCAGAGTTACACGATTCAAGGTCACGAGCTTCTGGCAGGACATATTATGTCCTATTAAATCATTACTTTGATCTGAAGCGCTGGTCAGCCATTAAATACCATCAATGATAAGCTCAACTACAGTACCGCTCTTGAAAAGGTAAGTTGACATTCTCGACTCGATCCTCGAAACTCGATTCTCGCGATTCGAGTTTTGAGACGCGAGAATCGAGGCTCGAGAATCGAGAGTCGAGAATCGAGAGTTGAGAAAGATGGACTTTGGAACATGCATAAACTCAAGAAGAACTCAAGAATTTATGTCTCGAAGAAATGAACAATTCCGCTAACGGAGCCTTTGTACACAATATTCATGTCGACTCTAAGCAAGCTTTCAATGTTCTTCGCCTGTGAAAAAAATATTATCTTCATTATCCTTCGGCATGTAGAAAAATAACATCGCGATCTTATTCACTTGTTCTGAAAAAAATACACGAGTTTCTGATGCGTTCCCCAGGCACAAACCCAGTCACAAACTAGCAAAATGAAAACGGACATGTCATTTACCATTTTGGATGTCAAGAGAATCGAAAGAGAAAATATAACATGCTCTAAAAACTCGCACGGGTATACGCAATTATTCATTTACTGCTGTATTAAGCCAACACCACAGCACAATTGAGTAAACGTGAAAATCTTCATTCGTTTGTTGTATGAAAACTTGTCAGGTACATTTACCATGCGCATGAACTGACACAAATCGTGCAACCATTATTTTTCAAAAACAAAGTAATTTAAAGTGAAGAGGCAGTGGATTGAAACGAACCAAAGCAGACCGTCAGGCTTGCGCGAGTACTTCTACAATTACATTTTTGAGCACTTGTAAATATGCCTGCAGTGTCTGATTCGTTCCTACACACTGGAAGCTATTCTTCTTACTTTAGAAATATTCTCTGATGATTTCGTAAGTAGGTAAAATAATTGAAATAAACTGTAATCGAAAGTCAAAGCATTGCGTGACATCCGCTTGAGGGCAACTTCATCCACAAGTGAAATTTGCATATGTCAACGTTAGCGAAACTTGGAACATTTATACACTCGTAATGCAACTGCCTTACCAGGCAACCTCACTTTATTTAAAACAACCAATCGTGATTTACCGATATGACCAATAATGCGATGGGAGAATCGTTGAAAAAATTCACAACTTCGTAAATTTGAGATCACTTGCTCGAGGCATTACATTACATTCTCTTTGCTTAAAATCAACGATCGATAACGTTTATTATCAGGGTAAAGAAAGCTTCAGGTTTTAACTTTTAAGTCAAGCGTAGCATGTTCAAGTCGATTGTGAAGAGAGCCGTTTTGTAAATGATCGCAACAGATTATTCATTGATCCTTTGAGGAAACGAGCATGATATCCGACTCGCTTTTTCGACGCATGTACAACACACAAGTGTGCTTTGCTTGTCTAATTTATTTCTCGAGAGATCAGTCAAGCATCAAGCTCACTATTTTTCTCGACTCGAAACTCGAAAGACTCAACTCGTGAGTTGTGAAACTCGACTCGAAACTTGATTCTCGAAATTTTCGAGGATCGAGAATCGAGTCTCGAGTCGAGTTTCGGGCCTCGCGAGTGACTGTCAACTTACCTTTGAGCGGTACTGTAACACCACAGGTAACAGACGGACAATTTAATTTGCAGCACTACACATGAACAAAAGTACTTGGAACCCTTTCAACAAACCTTTCCACTTGACTTCTTTGAGCTTTCAACTATGGCAGCTGTAGCAGGGCTCCTGGTCTCCGTCATGCAGCTATGTGAAAAACCACTGTATTCAGAAGCTGTGCATGTCAACCCACATGTCGGTCCTATGGCTACTTGGGTATCACCTGGAGCAAAGTATAAAGACACAAGACAAATTGAGTCTTTTTAGACTAATTCTGTAAATAGACCCCCAGTATAGATGCCAATGTAACAAGCAGAGGTTATGGTTACTCGTAAATGGTTTGAACACGGGCGTTTGTGAAGGCTATAAACTAACAGTAATTGGCGCATTTACACTCGTCACAGCCCATGACATCTAGATTTAACTGACAGTTGACCAATAACATAATGAATTAGTTGACCAATCACATCAATGACCAGAGTGCAGGGCTGTCAATAAATCTGAAAGTATAAAACCTATAATTAAAAGCCTGGCCTGGCACTCTTGGACGCCATGCTGTTTCATCAGATTATGCACACAACTGGGGACTACATGTATTCAGTTACATTGTCAATGCTCCAGGCATTTCATATCATTCACATGAGCGATAAGGCGCAATAGCTTGTCCAGATTTCCTTGTTTCATCTTCTTTAAAAATGCCATCAATTCCAAACAATGTTTTTTTGGCTGGTGGTAAAATGAGAGGAAAGTAGCAGGTTGAAGATGGTTTTATACTAGCTGGCGTTTTTGGCCGGATACTGGCCCTTACTGACAGCCCTGAGAGCATTTATTTGTTTATACCATTTACTGAATGTTACACTCTGAAGACGTCTTCCGCTTAGGTTTTCAAAACGTCAGTCAAGAGAGACCTTACAAAAAGACGACGACGACAACGCCAACAAGAACGCTGTCTAAAATAGTATTTCCCGTTATTGTAATAATTTCGCGACAACCCCAAGTCGTTCGGAATGGAAAGTACCTTATTTACTCGTGTATAAGTCGACCCCCAATTTCATTTCCCATTTCTGGCTAAAATGCAGAAAATCAGATCACTAGAGTGTTCCTAAAAGTTAATGTCATACATGTATTTGTGAGAGTTATTTTGTAGTTGCAGTATACGAAAAAGAAACTACTGCAAACAAAGTTTATTAGCTCTTGAAACATGACATGCAATGAGCAATGACACTAATTTCAGTTTACTTAAGAAGTTTTTTCCATGTTTTTATGTGAAAATTAAATCTTTCTATTTTAAACTAACCTCTCTCTGAACATTGACATAGAAAGGAGATTTGGTAGATGAAAAGAACACCAAAGAATTCGAAAAATGGCTTGATAAATAACCCGCCATCTTGGAAAACTTTTGCCAGGTTACTAAGCTACTGAGACTGTTCAATGAAGTCAAGTGAATTAAACATGGCTTTGCTCTACTATAAAATGCCCAATGTACAAAGTTAAAGATACAACTTTAGTGCAAGAGGCATGTCCAGAGGTTTGTATTTAACCCACTTAATTTTATTTCTCCAAATTTTCCCATAGGCAATAAAAAGCCCAGCTGAGTTCATCAAACACAAAATTTAATACAATCCGAACTTGTTTTGGAAAGCCAGTTTTTATTCAGATTTTTATCGGCAATTGTTATGCTAATTATCTGATAGTTCAAGTGCTACCAAACCAGCTTTATCTGTATAACTCAAGTATAAGACGAGGGCAATTTTTTGGGCCGATTCTTAAGTCAAAACCAAAATGTCAAAATGCAAAACGCATGTTTTTGTTCATTAAGTCCATTGTTGTCACTGTCGTCCTATCTTAAGGTCCCTACTGTCATCCTAAACAGTCCTTCTAAGGACTACACTTGCCTGGACAATCCTAATTCACTTAATTATGCTATGTGGTATATCTGGATTAATATTACTTACAGCTACTTTTAAAATACAGTGGCTCACTTCAAAACTTTTCAATAACCCTTTTTATCAATTAAGTTATCATTTTTTCCTTAAGTTCCTTGTATTTGGCTAAGACAGTACTGCCTATTGTCTGTGAAAATGAAATCTACTACATACCACTTGATACAGGAGGATCATCCTCTTGTGTTTTCTTTTCCATTACATCATCATCATCATCATCATCATCACCATCATCATCATCATTGTCGTCGTCCATGACATAAAAACCACATTCAGTACCGTGAAAATGCTCCTTGTCTTCTTCTTCCACCCCCTTTTCATGATCAAAGTAATCATCATCATCAACATCAACATTTTCGTCATCATCATCATCATCACAATCATCATCATCAATGCCACAACCACCATGTTTATCGATAACAGTGTCCATCTTCTCTTCCTCCTTTTTTTCATGATCACCTTCATTGTCCTCATAGTCATCATCACCAGCATTACATTCATCAGCGACGCCACCAATGCCTGAATGCTTCTTCCCTTTTCCTGCATCCTCTTTCTCCTCAACGGCAGGTTGATCATCCCCATTGCAACCTCCAACAGGAGCTCGGGGTCTTCTGTCTTCCCCGTCATCACCTCCACTGCCGCTGCTGCCAGCACTGTTTGCTCTTCTTTCCATTTTATGTTGGCAGGCCCCTGACACTGGCTTACTTCCCGCATTTGATTCCTTGCAGGCTCCATTTTGAGCAGACTTGTCGCTTTTATCCTCAGTGGTCTCACCATCGCATGGTTTGGCTTCACTAATCAATGAAGACAGGCAGTTGATAGTGGTTTTCAGCTCTGATTTCAGTTCATCATGTTCCATTGGCGTTTTGGTTACTTTTCCATCCGATGACGCATACAAGTTAATGCTGCCAATGAACCAAAACACGTTAGAATTGGAGACACTACTACATCTGATTTCCAAATGGCTTCCAGTTTAAGATTCTTTTGTAAGTTGTTATTCAAATTTAATGACCACTTTTTCACCATTTTGAAAATGAATTTAAAAAAGTTGTTTTTAATCAGGACATTTCATCAGTATTTATATAATTACACGACCACTTGGGGATACAAATTTATCTTCTCATGCTGACAGTATCTCGCACTTGTTCGCTGTGCTGACACTTGTGAGAGATATTATCAACACTCGAAGATAAAATTCGAAAACCTGCATGGCCATGTAATAGCCTCTATATAATTCTTATTATTTTTACCGTGAACAAACCAACAATGGCAAATTTGAATGAAAGGAGTGGTGGCCATTTTGGAATAAGGTGTAAAGTTAGTATGTTGGGTACATTTATGAACTGGTCATAAAATATAGGAAGGGCTGGGCCCACCGAAAAAAAGGGGGGGGGGGGGTGGGCCATCATTTTTGTGCATGAAAAAGGGGTGGGTCTTGAAAATTTATACATCAAAAATTTTATTGTAAACAGTTATACATACACATGTATATTGGCCTTTAAAATAATTCTGTTTTCTCAAAATCATGGCAAAACAGAAACATTCAAGCAAATTCAGAAATACAAAAATTTTTTCATATGGTCTGTATTATAAGTAAAATTATCATCAGCCAGGTTACTTGGCCTTGTGCATGTATGAATGCAATGGCGGACACCTCTCCGGCACAAAATTCTGTCTACACGTCTGGATGGCAATACAAGAGTGCTTAAAGAAGGGCGAAGTATGTATCATTTTCGTTTCTCATCGGAAGCTACTGATTCTTAGTTGAGTATGACACTACTGACTAGGGAAGTTTGGTGACAAAATTTCAGCATTAAAGTTACCATGTTATCAAGGGCAACTGTTTTGTTTCCAATGGTAACTTTTCAGGGTTTGATGTCATTTAACTGGTAACGGGTCAAAAGTTTGAATTTAACTATTACCATTTGTAGATTTTAGCAGGCTTTCTTGTTCATGACGGTGAGGCCCTAAAAGTAACTCTTGGAAACGAAGCAAGTTGTCCTTGACAAGATGGAAACTTTAACGCTGAAACTTTGTCACCAAACTTCCCTAGTGTCATACTCCACTAAGAATTGTAGTAAGAAGTGAATAATGATCAAATCACTTTTACGTTCACCAATTAGAACATAACAAAAGAACTGCTTTACAAGTCTGTATATTTTGATGATAACTAGCACTTCAACTTCCCTCGGATTCTTTTTCGCACTTTGCACAAACATTTACAGAGAAAGTTGTCTCTTGTGCCTCTCTGTCCACAGCGGTAATTATTTCTTGTTATGTCACCCATTGTTATTAATATGCCAACCAGAACCTAATTAGCTGTTGAAACAATCACTTCTTTCGTTCCGTGGTTGGGAAATTTCAATATTTAAGAAAATGTGATGTTTGTACATGTCAGGCCTTCTGATAGGGTGTGATTAAAAAATGCAAATTATGCGATTTTTTCAGGGCAGATTGTGCGATTAGAAAGGCCAATTATGCGATAAATAATGTACATTATGCGATTTTTTTCTCAGCAATTTTAAGCTTGTTTTATAAGGTTTCAGGTTAAGAAAAACACTTTTTTGCTGCCCGAAAGACATTTTGAACACAAAGGAACAGTAATTATGTATCTCGATCGACATTAGTTGGGATAAATAAAAAAAATGAGGTCTTCTGCACTACCGGTGCACCACGTTAAAAGTTGAAAGGACACAGCTAACATGCCAAATGAATGATCAAGGTGCTCGTCAACCACGAACTTCCGAAGATAGTCAATCACAATAAGGCCATACCCCCATTTATACGAGAGAAAATAAGCCGCGGCTTTCTCTGGCCGCGGTTTATATCGACCTGGGTATATATTCGTATAAATAGTTCCTTTTGCGTATTTTGTACACCGTGGCCAGAGTAAGCCGCGGCTTATTTTCTCTCGTATAAAAGGCCCTAATATTGCACGACCAGAAAAACATCAGTCCATCGTCCACGTGGAGCGTAACTGTGAGGTACTTTCTTGCTCGATCGTGAGCTGTCAGATTGGGCGGACGGTGGGAACTTCCTTCTTCGTCGAAGAAAAAGCGAGCGTTTTCACAACAAACTTATCCATGAGTAAGTTTTTATCAGTTTTCAACGAAAAAAACTACAATTTGCCGAAAAACTTACAACTCCGCTTATTTTTCACAAATCTCTTCTCTAAGAGAAGGCAAGTGTGTCATTTCACTGTTGTGTATATAAGAGCGTGTTTGTGTTGCACCAATAGAAGGAGACTCGTACCAGGTCCCCGACATGAAAAATACAGCCTTGAACTTCGAATGTTTACGAAATCGAAGGTGACAAAGGTTTTTTAGCCTTTTTCCAAGATAAATCATCTGAAAAATGGCGTATTTATGCAGGAATTTCTAAGAAACGTGTTGATTTATGTTTCATTTTATGAATTTTGTGCGTCCTTTTATGAATTATGCGATATTTCGTGAATTGTGCGATCGGATGCGATTTGAGGTCGATTGTGCGAAATCGCACCATCGCGTAATATCAGAAGGCCTGACATGTAAACAAGAATATCGCTATAAAAACAGTTCTTTGCGACTTGGATACTGTTTGAGCAAACATTGCATTGTGTTGTTGTAGATCTATATATATGACAGCAGTTGCATTAAATGATGACATATTGCCTGCTTTTAAATGTATATCTACATAAAGGTTTGTATATGAGTAAGCAGAGATCTTTAATGTGATCTATAACCGGACCATACCTCCAACTTAACTAAATTCAGAAATTTAGTTTCAAAATTAAAATGGTTCTCCACACTAATCACCAATTCAAAAAAACTGTTTTTCAAAAGATGCCACCTTTAATAATTATTATTAGACAACAGTTCAATGAGGCAGCTTCATGATCTGTAAAATGGATTGAAGACTGAGTTTTCAAATAAGTTTGACATTTTTTGAAACATTCAGTCAACAAATTCTCTTTCTAGCCTTCCAGGAAGCTGGCAATCCAGAAACAAGGAGTTACATTTTTCTGATAGAGTGGTTCCAAGCTAGACTTTCATACAGTTTCATAGTTGTACAGAATCTCATCCTCATAGTGAAAAGCAGATTACCAGACAGTCTTCCTTTTTGGCTAAGGTAAATTACTTGTTTTTGCCAAAAGACAACAACAAGTAAACAACATTTAAATAAATTATCATTACCATACATCAAAGATTTCTTGAAGCTATTCTTGGATTTCACATGACGTCACGACCGCCATGTTGGTGTCCCCAAACAATGAAATGGCGGCCATGTTGGTGTCCCAATCCAATCCTCTTGGAATTGAAAGCTATTATTATGCTAAGGTCTTCTTTTGTTTTCGTTGAAAAACATGGCTGTTGATCACGTGAGTGAAACCCAAGAATTGCTATGCTTCAGGATTACCAATCAGCCAGGCATACTGTAACTACAGAATACTACAGGGATCCCTACTTGCATGTCACTCAAACTATCAGAGTAACAAAGCACCAAAAGACCAAATTGGCTAACTCAATTGCAATGTTGTACTCAGTTCAGCTCTCCCGGGGTCAAGATTTTGTGTGTATTGCATTTGCATTATTAATTACGTAACATTCACATTTAAATGATATGGAAAAACTTGGAACAAACCACTTTATTCCCAAAGGGTTTGAATTGGGTACAAAATTGAGTTAGCCGATTTGGTCTATTTGTGCTTCACCTTCAAAATTTGCACGTGGTGACTCTGGGTAGCCTAAAGAAACTTACTAAATACAAAAACTCAAAGCAGTTTTAGTTCACACTCAATATTGAGCTTCGGGAGTCTTTCGATGACATAATCAGCTAAACATTTAGGGTCTGGGAGATTCCCTCAAAAATGTTTAATTCATTATTTCCTTTCTGGAACGTTCTTTACTTCAACAATACGCGATTAAAAATTACAAACTTAACAAACAAATATTGATCCCACGAATTGAGAAAGAAAAGATTGTTTTTGCTGCGAACACTTTATCAACTTCATTTTACACTAAATTTAATCAACAGATTGCCTGGTCACGATAACGATTTCTTTTTTGAAACGAGACTCACTTTTCCATTCCCATATGCAACGACTTCCTTGAAATAAATTCCGAGTCACCGGAAGCCCAGCTGGATTGAGATCCTAGAGAATTCAGATGGAGGAAACGGCAAAAACTTGGTGGAAGTACGGAATAAATGAAAGTGCAGAGGGGGAAACTAAAATAATGAAATCGGTGAATTAAAGTTCGAATTAAACATATTCGAAAAGAACGTAGAAAACTCACCTAAGCTCGGGAACAAGCCATTTATCTCCTTCTTTTGGTCAATCATTAGACTAAAAACCATACTTTTGTACCGTAGTAGCGTCTTAATTTCATCAATTCCCAAGGAAGGGTATAAATTCTCTGTTGAGCCGGATCGATGTTCCGAATTCGAATCTACGTTCGTCTTGCAGTCGCTGTTAGACGAACATTCGTCGAGATGATCAGCCGACTTCATGGACTACTTAGTGAAAGAAAATGAAAGCTTTTCGTCTGTCTTCTGTCTCTGAATAAACTTATGCACAACAAGAGACTGATCTCGGCCAGTGGCAACTTTCGCTTTTGCCCTTTGGAAAATTCTCAATGGAAATGCCCTTCCTGTTCGTCTCCGGTACGGTCGGTTTGCGTTTATGTCCCGAAAATTCGGCAGCACGGCTTCCAATAGAGCCAACAATCAAGAACAAAGGATGGCCGTTTAGGACGTATAACAAGCACAGCACCAAAATACGCTAATTTTCGATGTTTGAAACGGATGCAAGTTAAACTTCAGGTGACTGGATCACGTGATTAAATGGAGAGCCACTTTCATGCAACCTCGTTCCGATCAATTCCCATTCCCAGGATCTCTCTTGTAACCAGCGAGGCCGAGAGACCCTGAGGACGAGGTTGCATCTTTAAAAGAACAAACAGCGAGATAGAACGATTCTTTTCGGAATTATCGACATCTTCCTATTGTTTCAAATCTCTATAAGAGCGGGTGGGCGGGTCGACGTACGTACGCTGACGTCATAACCAATCGACAGAGTCCTAAGTCAGAGGCAGATCTTGATTGTCAGCCCGGAGTCAGTTTGTCACTTTGAGGACGAGAACACATAGTCCAGTCATCTAATTGAAATTTTTATGGTCGAAGTCAAACTAATTGCAACAGAATTTCTGTCACTGCCAAATGATAGATAGTGGTCAACTTACTAACATACTTAAAGTTCCCCAAATTCGTGTGATTGAACATGCTCAAATGAAATCATTTTAATATTTCGAGCGTATGCCACAGGCTGCCCAATTCGAGAAAAGTAATAATAAATTGAAACACACAAAATTAAGTTGTTTTGAGCGGTTCTAAGCAATCTCGAACAGCAATAAATGTTTATAATGACCAATAAAGTTTTAAAGCT
>NC_090883.1:42891341-42893841 GCF_036669925.1 Montipora capricornis
TAGGGAGATTTCCCTTAAAAGAAATTATCTGCTGATTTTTGACAAACCATTCTAAAAAAACCTTGTCAAATTACCAGTCGTAATTTATGAACAGGTTAAACTCATTATGTTAGTTGATGAATCTGTTGCTTCATACAATTTTTATAGTACTCATTGTTAGCATGAAAGCATGAAATATATTCATTTCAAGTACTATTTTGAACTTCTATTATTATCATCATCATCATCATCATCATCATCATTATTATTATTATTATTATTATTATTATTATTATTATAAAAGGGGAGAGAGGGAAGGACTCTTCTCTAGTTTGGCACACACATTAGACATGAAGCTAGGGTCATCAGTCAACTAAACAGAGAAGATTCCTTGTTTAGTTCACCCAACAAATTGACAACGTTTCGACCCACTTTCAAACATTTCAAGCTAAACTTAAAGTAGTTAGTGGTTTGAATTTGCTTTCAATGCAAAACTATCACCATTTGTGTTGCCACAAACTGATCTCTGTTTTTCCAGTAACACATATAATTTATAGTCTACAGCAGTGTTTGGACAACCTTTAGAACACTGCAGACATTTCTTAATATTATTGCTCCAAGGAATGGCTTTGACTTCGTAATCAAAAAACCCTTTGAGATCAAATCCAGTTTGTGGTGGGTATGGCTCACAACCCGCTTGCATGCATTGGGAGCACTAACTTCATGAAATAGTCCCATTCTCTGGCATTTTTGGGTTCCATTCTTTGTTTTACAATTATGTAGGGATGTTTGTGCTTATGCTATTCTCTATTTTTGAATGCCTTATGAGACATTTTGTTTGCCCCCCAAATTTTGCATAATTAAACTATTGTTTTCAAATGCTCTTGGGGACATTACATATTCCCAAGAGCATTTGAAAACAATAGTTTATGAAAAATTATGGGGGGGAAACAAAGTGTATTATGGGACATTCAAAAATAGAGAATGGGTTGTACCAACTTTGTGACATTTTCAGCACTATCAATTTTTCTTGAGAAGACTCTCTTGCTCTTTGAAAGGGTTATGACCCCCAGTCCTCACATTGCCAGTGCTTTGTCGAGGTGCTCTCAACGTACTGTACTTAATTTCTTTATCAATGAAAGACAACAACTCCCAAAACGTCTTCCGTCAAAATGTTTGCATCAGTCTTAGAAGCTCTTGTGGTTTATTCTTAATGCATTAAGACCATTCACAAGCTTGCTTTCATTTGATTTAGCAGTTTCATCAACTTGACCTGTCTGCACGTTCTGTAGTGAAATGAAGTTTTTCTAACAAAGGCAAGATAACAGGACTACTAGTAGGTAATTGGCACATTTTTGTGGTAAAAATTTTCAGATATCTCTGTTTTTCCTTCCTCGATCAACAAATCCTTTTCATGAAGGGCTTCACTTTAGCTGCACTCTCATATACATGGACACACTCCACTTTGCAAAGAATCAACGTGTTAAACCGCCAGTAAATAAGCGACAATCATCGAAGGACTTGTAAGCGGCGAGTCCCTGCTTGTCGTATTCAGTACATTCAGTGGGGTGGTACGTTAAATGGTTAAACTGAAATATGAGGCCCTGTTAGGGGGGGTGGCCATGTCCTCCGTCTGAATTTCACAGCTAGCTATGTGGCAATTTCGGAACATTCTTGTGTCACCTCTCGGAATTTCATTAATAAATTTTAGCTCGTTACCCCTCTGACAATCCCCATTCGCTGGAACGACGCCAACGGAACATACGGCCTCTATCTTTAGTACTTTTAAGCCCAGGGTTTTGAGACCTTTTTTAATGTTAATACATCGCGCAGAATTGTATGACACATCCGGGATATTCACGGGTGCAATGGCGCCAAATTTGAAAGGCCGAGAGGACAAATGACATGAGACAATAAGGAAAAATGGCCGCAACAGGGAAAGGTCGCCCTGCGTTTTACTCTGTTACAGCTTAACTATATAAAATATGAGAGGGTTGCATATGGCTTTTAGAGAGGAAATTCTCATAATAAAATAACAACCATTTTTGACTCGGTACCATCTCGTTAACCTGTATCAATTTTGTGTTCAACTTCACCTATTTTTGGGTAAATTTGAGTATGGAAAATAGCTGTATGATAACTTTGAGTCTGAATTTCTTCTAAATGAAGATGTCAACACGTTGGGTTGCATATGGATATGTTTTCTTAAAAAGTATAAAGGGCTCATGCAACATATAAAGGGAATCCGATGTCTAGAAGTAGTATCAAATCAAGCATTTCTAAAACATACATTTCCTCTCTTTGATTCCTCGCCGTCCTAAGGGCCTTTGGGAGTTGAATTGATTCATTTTGAACTTCGCGCGTGCATGTTAATAGGGAACTTAAGCAACGACGACGGCGACGGCACCGAGAACGTCATCTCAAAATATAAATTCGCGTCATTGTAATTAATTTTGTAAACATGTCAACCCTTCTTATATGACAAGGGTGTGGTAGTTCCTCAAAAATGACATTGGTCGGA
>NC_090883.1:42901341-42921341 GCF_036669925.1 Montipora capricornis
TGTCCACCGCTCACTTTTTTTTACTGCTCACTTTTTTTTAGCCCCTCACTTTTTTTTTCGCCGCTCACTTTTTTCCGCCGCTCACTTTTTTTCCGCCGCTCACTTTTTTACACCGCTCTCTTTTTTTTCCGCCGCTCACAATTTTTCCGCCGCTCACTTTTTTTTCCGCCGCTCACTTTTTTTTCCACCGCTCACTTTTTTTCCGCTGCTCACTTTTTTGACCGCTCCTCACTTCCGGCCACGTGAAAGCGAGGCAAACGAGTATCTTTACTACAACATGGCGGACGAAGAGCTGGCATCCGAGGTAGAAAAGGTATAAAACTTCACATTTTGTTGTGCTAGTTTTGACATTCAGATAGGTACATTATGTTCTTTTCAAGTGTAACGATAAATTATGTCTGTTTTATCATAGGTTTTTACTTTTCTGAGGGAAAAAAGAAAAGTGGACTTCGATGTTTGCGATAGGTTTCGGAAAGAAATGGTAAGCCTACGATATTTGAGTTGAACACCCGGGGTTGAACATAATACCAAATCCCGTAGTGAGTGCACTGTCTTTACTGACGTTCCACTACCTGAAGCCACCCAGAAACATGTAAGGGTAGATCTCCGTTAACAGTTATCATACACCTACTACTACTAAAACTACCACCACCACCACCACCACCAAATTGCTATGATTGATGGAATATCTGACTTAGATAGAACAAAACTCAGGGGCACCCAACGAGAATATAGTTAAAAACCACTTAAACATAGCATTGTTAAACGTATTTTAGTCTTAAATAAATAAATAAATAGTATTGCCAGTGCTAATCACCCTTACTTGCAGTCGAGGACTGAATTGCGAAGGGCGCGGCTCACGACATCGGACTGAAAGCATACAAAGGCGCCTCTGGCTGCCGCTATACAGTCCATGTTTGATGTCGGAGCACAGCACCACAGCTAGATGTTAATTAGCTGTGAGTCGATTTTGATGAGGGAGGAAAACCGGAGTACCCGGAGAAAAACCCTCGAGTCAGGTTGAGATCGACTGAAACTCAGCCCACATGCTAGCCGAGGCCAGAATTGAACCCCGGCTCGCAGTGGTGGGAGGCCCGATAGATAACCACTAAGCCACCCTGACTCCCCAAACGGTAGATATAGCCATATTTTTATCCCCTAATTTTTTTCATCTGTTCGGATTCCCTTGCTGAAAGTCTAGTGATCCGAAAATTATAGGGATCAAAACTTACCTTTTCGAAAATTTCAGCCAGAAAAAAGGCTCCCGAAAATTCTAGGTGACCTTTTTAGGGTAAAAATCCGTTAAAAATGGGCAATTACACCAATTTTTAGATGTTCGAAAATCCTAGGACAGGCAGGCAAGCAAGAAATTTTACAACAAATGTACCGAAAATTCTAGATCTCAAATCGTCTTCCGAACAGATATTTTCCGAAAATTAACGTTGGGTGCCCCTGAAAACTTTGCCTTTGCTGTTAGTTAAATAAACGACAGGCAGTCTATTGCAAACAGTACTTAGACCACGTGACGTTAGCCAAGGCCATAGTTGTATTCAAGCGATTATGAAAACAGTTTCTAGGAGGTAATGATTTGTCTCCTGACTACAATCTGCGATATACTGCAAACCATAGTTTCTGTTGCCTTTTTTATCTAGAGCCCTTCGAGTAATAACCTAATTAATAATGTAACCTTTAAAGGTAATTGTGTTGTACAAGCAGCTCTTCATTATTATTTTAGTTGTGACCTTTTTGCTTAATTGCCTCTTTATAGATGGATTTCACAGCTATAAGAAGTGCTAGTGATAAAGACTTTGAGGCTCTTGGTTTGAAACGAAGAGGAGATGTGCTTGCTTTGAAATCATTTGTTTCCAGCGGTGGAATAGCTGGGGGAAAAAATGAGGAAAGAAGTGAGAAAAAGAGAAAGCTCTTAGAATTATCTAAACAGCTTGTAAAGAAGTCAAGCAAAGGGAAGGCAAAGACACAGGAAACACCATCATCAAAGGAAAGAAAGCATCCACAGAAGTCTGCATTGAAGAAAATCCAAGTTGGATGGCATCATTACAACGAGGACTTAAAGCGCAATGTTGCTGTTCGCCTAGCAAAAGGAGGGGGCACAAGGGAGTTAATGGTTCCATTATCTACAACAGAAGATGATATGATTGATCTCCTGACAAATGTGTTTTTCCCTGAAGGATATTCAGTGCATGGATACACTCATGAATTAAACTCGCAGACTTTAAGTTTGAAGAAGTAATAGGTGATGAGTTCACATCACTGTCATGTTACATAGCAAAGTACAACTTAAGCAAAGTGAAGAAGTACCTCTTGTCAAGGTGTGTAGACATGAAAGGCATTGAGAAGAAAAAGAAAGTTCACTATGTCAGTGATGATGATGATGATGAGGCTGCTTTACTTACACCTGCTTATGAGAGCAAGCAGAATACCAGGACATCCTCGGCCGCAGCAACAGGCCTGTTGGGAGCATCTGAGGAGAGAGCAGCTCTAAAGGACAGTCAGTTAATGGAATATATTGATTCTTTGGAGAAGGATCAAGCAAAGGAATGTGCTGCACAAGAGCAAGCTAGAGAAGAACATGTACAGGCTAGACAGGAGGAACTACTTAGTCTGCGTAGCAGTAGAGCTCAAAGGGTGCCAGCTGAACCAGATGTGTGTGAACCACATATTACAGTGTCGGTGAGACATGTGTCACTAGGTGTCCACACCCGCAGATTCCCCAAAAGGAGTGATATGACATGTTGTGCCATCTATGACTGGGTAGGCTCGCTGAGCCTCACTCCTCAATACTTTACCCTTTCATCCTTCAGTGAACCAGTTGTGAATCCTTCCTTACCTGTTGAGTCAGTGGACCGTGTGATGCTGGCAATGGCAGAGTGCACTGAAGCACCTGCCTATCCAGATGAAGAAGTCTTATTTCAAGGATTTGGAGAAAACCCAGCAGATGCTGATGTTGACTACCCACTAGATGCTACTGTGCCTGATTTAAATATTATTTGCGAAACACCACCTCCATTTTTGATGGCCAATGATGAAATGTGAGTACCTAACATCTATGTGTAATTAACCATCACTACAATGCTTTGTTTTGATGAGTGGTTATTCACCCCGATATTCTGGAGACAGGTCCTACACGAGTACTTCGACGGGAGCTCTACATTTGTCCCGCGAGTCGGCCCAGGCATTGAGGAGTCGACAATGAGAACACTTGGTCAAATCATCAGCCATCAATATGTTCTCACAGGTATATTTCCAGTTCAGATCAATAAGGCCTTTGTTGTTGCTATGCTCTGTGGGCTGCAAGCACTCGACAACGAAGACCTCGTAGAGGCTTTCCTGGAGTACGTATCGGATAATGAATCCATGGCGTTAAAAGCAGCTCTGGCACAGTCAGAGCAGGGAGGGCTCTCTGATGAATCCTATGGTTTCTTAATAAATTTTTTTAGTGATTACCAAGTGAAAAAGAGGCCTTCGGCCACCAACCTAAAAGCTATTGTGGTCCAAGTGGCCAAAAATGAGTTGCTGTCAAGGCCTGCCATGGCAATGGATAGTATGAGGGAGGGCCTTCGCGACGGTGATTATAAAGATCTGTGGAAGTACTCAAAGGAGGATGTCTTTAAGGTATATGAGGTGATGCGCGTGACGCCACAGCGAGTTCTGTCGATGCTGTCTGAGGAGCCTTCTACACATGTGCACAAGTGCCGTCTACAGATCCTTTCCTACCTGAAGAAATACATCAGGTGCCTTAGCCGAAAGGAGCTTGAGCTGTTTCTTCGTTACATCACGGGGAGTTCCCTGCCAGTTGTCGAGAGTATCAAGGTTATATTTCATGTGAACGAGTTAGGCTGCCTACCCCATCCTATTGCACATACCTGTTCAGCTTCTATTGACCTTCCAGATGGTGGGTATGCAAGTTTTAACGATTTCAGAGTGCAAATGGACTCTCTCCTTAGCAATGAACTTTCATGGAATTTCACGTCAGTGTGAACTCACCCCTGCCTTGAACACAGACTTGTTAATTCTTACGTTCATCGCCTGAAAATGACGGACCGGCTCCGCTTATTTCCCTGCCGTAAACAAGCGATGCCATTTTTGACGGCCGATGCCATTGTTAGTATCGAAGCCTTCTTATTCGGTTAGCTTTCAATTAATTGTTAGGGTTAGCACCAGTTAAATACTCTAAAATTGCAACATTATAGCCTTGGGTTCGGTAGCGTAGAGGATAACTTGCAGTTGCTCTTAATCCATTGAACGTTCGATCAACTTTTAAAATTTTTGTTATTTCTTTTTTTATTCTACGTGACATACGCTGCTAATCTAGCCCTAGATTAAGTAATTTTTTCCTCATTTACAAACGCCAAAGTTAACAGTCCAAACGGCATCACTTGTTTACGAAAGGGAAAATTGCAGCTTCACAAATATTACAGGTTCGGAATCTTTCATTTGTGATCAATTTGTTGAATTTTGAAACAGTTATAGCGCTCAAGCTTGCGTGATATCGTCTCATTTTAGCCTACTCGGCCTTCGGCCTCGTCCACTAAGTATTAGGCGATATCATGCTCTCTTTCGCTCTATATAACTGTAAGTATTTTCCTTCAGCAGTTCCTTGTTTACGGTAAATACGGTCATGTTTGTGTGTCGTGACAATGAGCCCGTACTCGGCCGGATCTGAAAGCGGCTTAGACCATTAAAGAAACATACGGTTATAATTATCACGACAATTTGGGTTCGAGATTTCTGGCGCTGAGTTTGAGATTCAGTTGGTACAGTACTCGTTAGTTGATGTTGAGCTCGTTTAACTGAAACAAGATTGTTGGTGAAGACCTACGAGTTCATGATCTCGTTTCAGCCAGTGTAGGCGATGTTATTACCCCATTTAATTGCCTCAAGCAAACCTAATGTCAAGGTTTTGAAGACTTGCGTTATACCTCCACTATGACTCATTCGAAATGGAGTGAGTCGTAAGAGTTGTGGTTGTTTTTATACTAATACGCACGTTTCTTATCACTGAATAAAGTGTGTAGTCAATATGTGACAACTGTGAACGTGATCCATTTGGTCTGAGAGTAAACTTTCAACGAAAAATGGTGTTCCTAAGGGACTAGGAGTTTGTGTTTGATTGCAGTTTATCTGACGACCAATACGCAGTGCAATCGTTTTGCCTTGTGAATTGTGTTTGTTTGCCTCCATTCAAATACATTTTATAATAACATAAAGGAGAAAGAAAACAAAACTAATAAATTGTGTTTATCGTCTATTTCTTGCATCGATATTGGGGAAGGATGTTTGGGAAGGGCCCCTGGAAGATTTGTGGAAGATGAGGGTGGGATAATTCTGAGAATTGGTTCATGCTTAGCGTAAGAGTAAGTGGAAATTGTGCAAACAACCAGGCGCTGATTAAGGGTGCCGGGCTGGGCTTTGGATATCATATGAAGCAAGCCAGCTCAAAAGCTGCTTAATCGAGAAGTATCATGAGCACAGTGCCACGCAAGAAATTGGAGCGATCTGGTGATTGTGCTTAAAGGCGCTGTTACACTGTGCAATTTTTCGCGCAACTTGTCTTGAAATGCCAAAAACGTCGCTATACCAGTTGCAGAAACCGTTGCGTAAAGTACAATTGAGTTCTACTTTCCGCAACGGTTGCAACGAATTTTTAAAGCATTGCGTAGTGTAATATCTGTCCCCTGCAACTTGTATCGCTACGGTTTGCGGCAACAGTGTATTCAAATGTTCCCTTATCCTCATGTGATCATGGAAACGTTGCTTAGTGTAACCCCCGTAAAACAACTTGCTTCGTAAGGTGAGAACGTTTGTCGAAATGGCGTTGCGAGACATGCTGCACGCCGGAAAGATTACACAGTGTAACAGCGCCTTAAAGGATACAAATTCAAGGTTAGGAAAATATGTACTTATTATTGCCAACGAGCAAGCCGAGCGAAGACGCGAGGCTTGCGAGGCGGCCAGCTTAATGCCGTGCGAAGTATTGCAGCAGGCAGAAAAATTCTCGATCGTTGTATGAAAAGTGTAATGTAAGGCTGCGTAGTGTAATGTAAGATTCCCTGAAGATTTTAGTAGGTACCAATAAAAGCGAGTGTTTTGATGTGGGATGTCATTAGACAAACTTTCATGACGCGTGTGACTCTTGATGATCTTGTGCTCGGAGGTGAGTGAAAACACATTTTTTCCATTTCCCTGACCATTGTGTTGTGTACACTTGCCGAGCATTGCCCTCCTCCAAGCTACTCAGGGGGCTAGAAAGGGACACGTCTTACAGATGGTGGCTTCCTAAAAGCTGTGTGGAAGGCCCAAAGGTAGAAAGGGTAAAATTTTCACACTTTGAGCAAATGAAAGACATTTTCAGCTACCGGCTATGGTGCAAGATTGACAACCAGGCTTGTGCCCTGGCACGAATCAGACGAATCGCAGGGGTGGGGCTGGGCTCCTTTCATATTCGGCTAAAAAGGGGAAGAAATTCTCCCTTAGCTATGTGGTAACATAAGCAAAAAATAATAATGCATTTCACTTAGGAAATTCCACCACAGGTCGGATTCTTAAGTAGGTTTCACAATGCAACGCTAGGAGTGTCAGGATTCATTATGAATTCGGTCAATTTTAGTTCCACGTTTGTTTTTGTGTTTACCCACACTAACTTAAAGCCTCTGTCAGAATAGAAGCAATCTTTTACACGTCAGCGGAACTCACCCCGTTCTTCTCAAATTCCCTGCTGCCTAAGTACGTGTTCTAATTTATTTCATGGCATGACCAAACTGAGAGGCCATCAAGAAAGTAAGTAGCACGGAATGACCGGCAAATATCAACTAAGAAACTTATCGCACCCTTTTAAAATACCCTTTTCTGCGGACAACAAGATCGAACGCTAACTGTAAAAAAAAATTCAATGCCAAGTCTGACTTTGTGATGTTGCTGACTGACTGAGCCGACTATGTTAAACTTTCTTCTGTGGTCAGTTGCCTATGTCATCAATGTGGTCTAAGAGATCAAAGTACAGTTGAAGAGCTTCCTCTGCATTTGTTGGTTGCTCCAAGTCCTCGTCTTCTAGGATCATTTCGGCCAGTTGTTTAAAGTGTGGGGAACAGCCCTTTTCCTGCGGCCGTTCTGCATACATGTCTTCAGCAATTTCAATTTCATCCATGTCGACGGGGCTTGAATAATCTTGTGTAGCTACTGATTCTGGGACAAAGTAAAGAACATCAGGCTTTCCAGAGGGGCATTCTGCATTGACAGATGGTCGGATCCTGTGAAGATTCCATTCCTGGGCCACTTTATGTAGTTCCATTTGAATGACATCCATGAAACAGAAGTGAAGACATTCCCTTTGTATTACATCACTATCACTATACAACCCAGAATCTCGCAGGTCTTTGGAAAACTGTATCCACCACTGTGCACACCCTTTTCTGAGATGGCCCCACCACGCCTCTATTCTCTGGTTAGATGTTGATTTTCCAAACATGAAACTTTTCTCACCAGAAAAATCATCCCCAGCAGTTCTACGAAAGAAACGTTGGATGGCTGCTACGTTACAATTTTCAGTTCCTCTGTCTCCCCTTACAACTCGAGCAGTTCCCTCTATCTGTCGGACACAATCTAAATAACACTGTGCGACTATGCACGGATCATTATTTGATGAAGCAACTTCCAACCATAAAATCCTTCGGCTGAAACCGTCTATAGCACCGTGAACACAGAATCCAAATGGTTTGAGTTTATCGTACCCGTCTATATGCCAGAGGTAATTTGGACCTTTACATCGGTACACTCTTCTTCGTAGTCTCTGTCGTGAACGCAGTTCCACACCTTCTGGATCAAATATTCGTAACGTGTGGCGAACGACTTCTCTAGTAGTAGCCAGTCGGTGATGATTAACCAGCCTTTGATGCATTGCTCTATACCCAAGTAAACTTCCGCTCCCTCTCAGCTCTGCCTCCACTGCCTCGACAACCTCCTCTAGATCACTCAGGTTCTGACGTCTTGTGCACCCCAGCCTCCTCAAGATTCGTTTCAATTGACTCAACCTTATCCGGATACCGTGAATACAAGCTAAAAATGAGGCTATTTCTGGAGCAGTTAGTCCTAGATCGAAATAGCCTCGTATGATTTCGTCGCGTGTTTGTAGGTCACCTCGTACTGCTGGAGAGTAATTTGGAAGCATTGCTGAAGTGCAAGACCAGTTAAGAGCTAATGAAAGCAAGAGGATGAAACCCATAGCTTCATAAAAGCATCAAAATGAACTTAATAACTTTTACCCAGACGCCATGTCGCATGTGCTTAGCTACACCAGTTCGCTTTCAACTCACCACCAAGATACTTAGGAACAGAGGAAAACAAGACATACACTGAAAAATGAGGAGCAGGAAAAAAAAGTGAGCGGCGGAAAAAAAAGTGAGCGGTGGAAAAAAAAGTGAGCGGCGGAAAAAAAAAATAGTAACGGAAAAAAAAAGTGAGGGGCGGAAAAAAAAGTGAGCGGCGGAAAAAAAAAGAGCGGCTAAAAAAAAGTGAGTGAGCGGTAGCAAAAAGTGAGCGGCGGACAAAATCAAGACTACAAAAAGAGAGCAGAGACACTTGTCTCTCACGAAAAAGGGGAGAAGAAGTAAATGTCCCTTTAAAAGCACCGTAGAAATTACAGTGTTTGTATGGGAATCCGATAGCAAATAACTTCTTCCAAAATTGAATTTTACACAATTTGTGAATCAAAACGTTAAAATACTAGGTAGAAGATTGTATTCACCAAGTTTGAAGGATGTAGCTTTCCTATAAGTCGCTGAGTTATTTTTTTTTTATTTTCCATACATTTGTCTTTAATTTTTTCCCGCGAACCGCGTCTAGACGTTTGTCTACCCAGCCAAATTTAGAGACAAATGTGTGGAAAATCCAAAAAATTAACTGAGCGTCTTCTAGCCAAGCTACATCCTTCAAACTTGGTGAATACAATCTTCTACCTTGTATTTTAACGTTGCGATTCAGAAATTGTAAAAAATTTAATTTTGGAAGAAGATATTTGCTATCGGATTCCCATACAAACACTGTAATTTCTGACCGCTTTGCCTACCCGTCAAGATGGCGTCGAAAACCGTGATAAGGCCTATTCTGGTAGTGCAAGAGTCTAATGTTTCTTCCGAGTTCAACTCTGATTTAGTTGTCAGACTGTGCTTTTCTGTAACTATAACAACCCAGAAGGAAGGATATTATCGACCATTCATTATCCGCAAGACATGCGAAAGGTCTGTGAAAAATCATAGTTAGTAGAGGGGACTGGTTATGAAACTCGGCAAACTTCAAAGACCCGTCACGTGACTCTGACCGTGCACAAGTTCGGCACTCCGACGACTCGCTTATGACTCTGATAGTGATGTATTTCAATAACTCGCTTACGATTTGGAACACCGAGATGAACGCGATCAATAGACAAAAAAGTATCTCTCTGACAGACTGATGGAGTACGCACGTGGGCCATGCAGGGAGAACATGATACGCAAAGCGGAAAAGTCTTCAAAGGGAGTGATGCACTGAATACGTCAATCACATGAAATGAACAATCAAAACAGCAGTAAAATGAGATGTATTTCTGTTCGCCTTTATTGGACCCTTATTAGCCATAAATGGCCATTATTATGATCATTAGGGACCTTAAGATCTACGACGGCGACGTCAACGAAAACGTCACCTCAAAATAAAACTTTGCTTTATTATAAGTCTTTCGCGATTATTCCATCTCGTATGGACGAAGTATCCTAAAAATAAATTGGTACGAGCGATTTCAGAGTGAAATTAGAGAATGAAAGATTCTCTGTTGTATGTTCACGTTGTCGTTAAAACCTAAAATTTGGTGATTTCATGTCGTTGTCATGCAGAGAACCGCAAAAATATGAGCAATAATCCGTGCCGCACGTGCAGCACGATTACTTATGCTCTTTTAACCAATGATATTACTGTTTTGCGGCGTTGTCGTCGACGTCGTCGTCGTAGATCTTAAGCTCCCTATTATTAAGTAATTACGACGAATTGTGTTCGTGCAAATGTTTCGCATTACGCAGAACATTCACAATTCTGAAATTCGCTGTCGGCCAGTCTTGACATTTGTGTCGCTTTCGCTAATTCGTTGCAATAGTCTGTCGGTCGTCGCCATTTCGTGGCTATCATATCGCCGGTTCAAGGCCATGTCGCTTGTCGGAATTTACCCCTAACAGGGCCTCAAATATCGTGCAAGCCGAATGGCGCCGAGGAGATGAAATTGTTCATGATCTTGATTGCATGGAAAATGGATTGGGGCAGAAGTGCAGTTCTTGAGCTTTTGATTGGGATAAATAAATTGTCTGCATCGT
Organism: Montipora capricornis; assembly: GCF_036669925.1. NCBI lineage: Eukaryota > Metazoa > Cnidaria > Anthozoa > Scleractinia > Acroporidae > Montipora > Montipora capricornis. The sequence goes on from NC_090883.1 coordinate 42,911,697, forward strand.
CGGTTTTGTCTTTCTACTGATAGCATCCATTGCCGGATTAGCATTAGTTGCGCTAGTGGCAATTACCTTGATTAAAGTAAAGCGTCATTGCTTCAACTGCACCGGCGATTTCTATTAGCGAAGACTTCTAAACGCCCTCACTGAAACTCCACGCTCCTGCAAATATTTTTTAAGTTCTGCGATATTCATTGTGTGGAAGTCCTTCTTTAATAGGCATCTGCTTAGACATGCTGACCCTGGAACTGTAGCAAACAGGACTGCTTGCTGTTGTTATATGGACTGATTCAGCGTTTTCGAGTTAAGGCTCAATGTGAGAGGCGGCTCGATGTACACACACTCACATCAAATTTATGCGGTTTTAGTACCGACCTCGAAGTGCACAAATATATAACAATTGAAAGAGATGAAGCTATTCGTAATAACCAAATCTAAGGAATGCATTTCGTTTCCGTCCGCCTAGGGATCGAAGATGTTGAAAACCCCATAAATCCTGTCGAAGACGGAAGTAAGAGTGTAAAACTACTGCGTCCCACATCAAATGCTAATCATCGAAGTGACTTGTGTCTTTGTTGCATCATTTCCATGTCCAACGCAAAAAGAAACTAACATTTCACATCTGCTCGCCACGCCATCTCACTATGTGTTATATGTCAGATCTTCTCGAATGTCCGAACTTTCGAGGTTTGTTTACATCAGAAGTCACGTGACACTACACGTGAAAGCTAGCGCTCAGAAGGTCAATTTCTCCTCTATGTAGTCTATACCTTTCATTTGCCTCGAAATTTCAAACTTTCATGTATCACTTATGTTAATGTCGTTAAAAAAAGGTTGCTGTTAATGTTGCAACACAACAACAAAAACTAACTTTCCGTGACTTAAATATCAAATACCCTATATTGTTAACTTATCATACTACATTTGTGTTGTACATATAAGTCTTTGTGAAGCTGAGCCTTCATTTCTGTTAATGTTGAAATTAATAACACTCAAATTTCCCCGCAAATTTCACTGACAGCCCGGCGGGTCTAAAACACAGGTCACATTCCACAGGTCACTCGTTGCAGGTCATTGTTTTACCTTTGTAAAAGTGACCCAAAACCCTCAATTTGACTAACCCTAGGCCTAAAAACCCTAATTAGGCCTAGCGTCAGCCACATTGCGGGCTAGGATTACTTTCCAAAAGTTAAAACAATGACCTGCAACGAGTGACCTGTGGAATGTGACCTGTGATTTAGACCCGCCGCTGACAGCCTTATCAGCTTATGTATAATGAACATTAACTGAGCATTTAAGTAACTTTTTGGGGGAAGACCAAGCATTTTATAAGGCCTGTTCCAAACGTCGTGCTACTGCCGTGCCAAACTCAAATGAATTTGGCTTGGCAGTGGCACGACGATGGCATGGCAGCGGTTTCAAATGTCGAACCTAATACAGTCGGGCGAAACAAACCATCCATCTAGCGTAATAGTATGCAGATAATGCAAAATACATTAAATTAATTTATGAATTGAGTTCGGCGCAACAATAGGTCACTTCGGAAAATAACATAATACTCTGTTTGTCCACCCAGATTTTGCTTAAGCATTGTATCCTGTTTCTCCTTGGACTTACAATGGTCCTAAGAGAAAACAAAAGCAATGCTTATTCAAAATTTGGGGGGACAAACAAAGAGTATTATAGTGTTTTCTGAAGTGGCCTATAGCACGCCGTTTGAAACCAAGTCGTGCTACTGCCGTGCTAAGTAGTCGTGCCGAACCTAAGTCAGCCGTGCCGCGCTTAATGGTTTCAAACGGCGTGCTACTACTATGGTCGTCCAAATGTTTCAATATTCGTTAAATTCTATTCGCTGTCGCTAAATTCCATTCGCTGTCGCTAAAACTCATTCGCTGTCGCTAAGACTCATTCGCTGTCGCTAAATTTCATTCGCTATCGCTAAATTTGCATTCGCTGTCGCTAAATTTCATTCGCTGTCGCTAAAAATTAACCGCTTCACTGCGTGCAGACAATGACAAAACACGTACGAACAGCAAGACAGAAGTTAAGAACCTTCGGGTAGCCATCTTTGAACAGGCCGTAATACCCGGACGGCCTGGAAACGAATTGCGTGAGGGTCGGCCTTGGAGGTTTCTAACAATATTTTACAACAGCGAAGTTGATGTAGCAGTGAAGAATACTGTTAAATGTCAGCAAATATTATGTTTTCATTTTAGCAAATGCAAAGTAAGTTAATTCAGTGCTAACGAAGGAACATTTGCAACAGCGAATAAGTTTTAGCCATAGCTATTGAGTTTTAGCGACAGCAAATGAGTTTTTGCGACAGCGAATGCGGTTTAGCGACAGCGAATATAATTTAGCGAATATTGAAACATTTGGACGACCATATGCTACTGCTGTGCTTAGATCGAAATAACAATTTCCTTTGAGTTCGTCACGGCAGTAGCACGACGTTTGGAACAGGCCTTTAATGGGGAACAAGGAGCATTAATTAAAATGGAGCAATTTAGTGGCAAAAGAAAAGCACAATGTACAGCCTAACTGAGACGGCTATACTAATTACACAGCGTCTAGATATAGATGCAAGTGTTATGCAATAGCCTTAATTATAAAACCCTCTGTTGTGACATCATTATAACAACTCGACTTGACCATGGTTAATCTAGCATTAAAAAAAATTCAATATCAATGATTTTTGACTCATGGATTGCAGGTTTCTCGACCGTACTATAGTGCTTTTTGTGATAGAATGTTCCGGCCTACATCTCGGACAGGTATATTTGTAATTATTTGAGCCCAAAGTAAAAATAATAATACATTTTATTATATAAACACCAATGAAATACCAAGTGAGCATGATATTTTCACACGTGAAAACGACTACTGTTGCTATGGTTACGTATGAAAATCGCGCCTTTCGATGCCTTTCGTGAAATGATCTAGTATTTCATTGGTGTTTATATAAAAAATAGAATATTACATGGCCGCTTGGAGATACGAAATATCTCTTCTCGTGTTGAAAAATGTTTCACTCGCTCGTTGCGCTCACTCATGAAATGATTTTCAACACTCGAAGAGAAATTTCGTATCTCCGCGCGGCCATGTAATATCCTCTATTATTATATAGATACTGATGAAATACCAGGATTACCCCTTTTACTGAAAAATCATATCTTCACCGCACGCAGTGAACATATCATTTTTATCTTTCACATATGAGAATATAGATGTCATCATGCTAACGAACACGATTATCCAATAAAAAGCGAGCTTCCTCTTCATTGTAAGATACTTTTGTGCTTTATCATAATTCTCCTCTACTACATTAACATTTTTATTGCCAAATTTTACATTATCATGATTTGTTTGTCATAAATTTCATATCTTGTCTCATGTTACACAAAGTTGACTGAATAGAAGGTAATGTGAAGTGCTAGATTTCTATCCCATATGAACCATGTGAACGTTAGTCCTACTGATGGAAATGGACCCACACAAGGACAGAGAAAAACTCTGACCAGGGTGGGAATTGAACCCACGACCTTCGGGTTAGATCTCTGCCGCTCTACCGACTGAGCTACAAGGTCAGACGGGAGCAGGCCGTGGGAACTTAAGATGTTAAAGTCACGGCAATGAACATGTACAAGTACAAGGAAGGGTTACGTTAATACAATATAAGTGCTACAAGGCCAATGTTTGTATTAACGTAACCTTTCCTTGTACTTGTACGTGTTCATTGCCGTGACTTTAACATCTTAAGTTCCCACGGCCTGCTCCCGTCTGACCTTGTAGCTCAGTCGGTAGAACGGCGGAGATCTAACCCGAAGGTCGCGGATTCAATTCCCACCCTGGTCAGAGTTTTTCTCTGTCCTTGTGTGCGCCCATTTCCATCAGTAGGGCTAACGCTCACGTGGTTCATACATGTATGAGATAGAAATCTAGCACTTCACATTACACTCTATTCAGTCAACTCTGTTTAAAATATAAGTTCATGTTACACAACATGCGTGTTTTAGGGGTTGGTGACCCTCTTTCATCAGTTTCAAAATTGAGTAAAACAAGTTGTCTTAAATCTGGACATTTCATCAATATCTATATAATAAACAGAACATTACATGGCCGCGCGGGGATACGAATTTTATCTTCATTATTGTTTGGTTCTAACACGAAATTAATGCATGACGTTTTATGAGGCATACGTAACAATGCTTTATGTAATAGATTAATAAGATCGTTGAAGCCGACATTACTAGTGGCAGATTTGAGAGACACCAATGAGTATGTAAATATCGTTCTTTGTTAATGTCTATTAATCCCGGCATTTGTTAACTACAAGTCTAATCTTTTGAAAGATTTCGAATACTTTCCGGTAAACAAGATGATTGAGTAAACAGTGAAATATTTGGAGCCTTGGCGATTGTTGCGACTAGCAGTTCATTCGAAATCCAAGTATAATGGCGGAAGACGTCCTGAAGATACGTAGAAGCGCGAAGACAAGATTCACGAGAAAAAAGAACGAATTCTTCAAGGCGATAGCTGAAAATAAAGGCACTGAGATCCTGAGAACAAAGTTTAAAGAGCTTACCGAGGGCTGGTCTACAGTGGAAGGTAAGCATGACATTTATTTAATGTACCTATCTGAGCAGGAGATTGCGACAAATGAAAAATGGATCGATGAACTACAAGAAGAATATAATAGAGCATCGGGGTACACGCAAAGTATGAAAATGAAAATTGAACAAATTAAAAGGAAAAGGAAGAATTGAACCGCCAGCATATGATGAAACTTCGAGAAGAAGAGTTTCAAAGGATAGTTCAACAGACCATTATAAAGAAGAAATCCGCGGTAGCAATCTTTGAGGCACTTGTCGAACATGTTAAAAATGTGATTGAAACGAGAGCGGATGACGAAAACGCAGGGATAGCGTTGCGCAAAACTGAAAAGGATATCGAGCTTACGCTAGCAGACTGTAAGAGCGCGCACAATAAATTACTTGAGATATTAAACGAGGTCACAGCTGAAAATGAGATCGAATGGATTCGAAGAATTCAAACATGTTACAATGAGACAATTGAAACAATTCAAACTTTCACCGCCACGACAGAAAACAGAAATAACGCCAGACAAAATTGTGCACTTCGCATGGAAAAGGCTAAAATGCCATCTTTTAATGGAACAATCAGAGAATATCCACAATTTAAGCAGGATTTTCAAAAACAAGTGATGCCAACATTGGATAAAAGCAGCGCGTGCTACATTCTACGCTCGTGCTTGGAAAGGGAACCAGCGGAAACAGTAAAAGGCGTAGATGATGATATCAAAGAGATGTGGAAACGACTCGACGAAAAATACGGAGATCCAGTTAAATTAACGGACGCAATCATTAATACAATTCAAAACATAAGACCCATTAAAGAGGGGGAGAACAAAAGATTCATAGAATTGGTTGATGCTGTCGAAGATGGATATAAAGATCTGAAAAGACTTGGATTGAAATGAGAAATCACAACCACAAGTTCAGTTAGCATAATTGAAAGAAAACTACCTGCTAATATAAAAAGGGAATGGGCTAAATTGGTTAGCGCAGACAATAGCGTGGTAAACAAAACCGACAAATTTCCAAGCCTTCTTAACTTTCTCCTCAGCCAGAAAAGAGCAATTGAATATGATACAACAGAGCTACGACTTACTACTACCTCAACAATAAAAGGCTTAGCACATTATGCAAAAACAAATAAAGATTCAGTAGAAAGACGAGAAGACTGACCCGTCCCCAAAATAGTAAATGTTTATTCCACAGGGAATCAGATAATTGGACTACAAAATCGCTTTGGAAGATGCATTGGTGGAACACACCCCTTTATCAAGGAAACGACACGAAAGCACATGCTCGATCACATAAATGTCAACACAGCAATTGTCCGAGTTGAAGATTTCTGTAACATAGAGAACATTGGGATCGGATGTTCACCCCGCTGCGGTGGATGTAAGTGTGGGAAATACTCCTTAGGAGCCCAAAACTTCACAATAAAGGAAGAAAATCGTATAAACATAACAACTTTCTTTAATTATATGGACACTGGAAGACCACCAGACACGTATGTAATACAAAGAGTGTCATTTGGAGACAAACCATCAGGGACGATCGCCACTGTTGCATTGAGAAAAACAGCAGAAATGAGAGCGGATAGATATCCCGAAGCGACTCAGGTCATCAAAGAAAACACGTATATGGATGACATAATAGAGAGTGTTCCCACCAAAGAAAAAGCGACAAAACTCGCTAAGGATATAGAAGCCTTACTTGACGAAGGAAACTTCAAAATGAAAGAGTGGATTTTCACCCATGATAGAATTGATATACTCAAAACTATACCCAACGACAAATGCTCTAATACGGAAAGGGGGTTGGGAGTTGTTTGGAACCCAGTTCAAGACGAATTTGTATATAAGATGCACCTTCGAACCACATCCAAGAAACAACCAAACGATAAGACTCATGATAATGACAGCAACCCAACGAAAAGAATAATTCTATCACAAGTGAATAGCATTTATGATCCTCTTGGTTTAACAGGACCATTTACAGTCAGAGCAAAGATTTTGATGAGGGAACTATGGGGAATCGAAAATAAACTAGGTTGGGATGATGCAATTCCTGAAAGGTACAAACAATACTGGAAACAATTTTGCCAGGATATGCAGGAAATGAACAACATCAAATTCAAGAGATGTGTGAAACCAAAGGATGCAACAAGTGAACAACCGACGTTAATCATCTTCAGTGATGGATCCAGCAACGCCTTTGGTGCCTGTGCATATGTAAGATGGAAACTCAATAATGGACGATATAGCTGCAGACTTATACTATCAAAAAATCGACTCGCACCGATAAAAAAGATGTCCATTGATAGAACTGAACTGTGTGGAGCTTTGTTAAACTCAAGACTAAAAGCATTTCTACTCACACAATGTAGATACAAGTTCGTAAAGTGTTACCACATCGTGGACTCCCAAATAGTGCATAGCATGATACAGAAAGAACCGAACGGATTTGATACCTTCGCCGCAACCCGCGAAGGAGAGATACAACAGAATACAAACCCCAAAGAATGGTTTTGGATGGAAAGTAAATATAACATAGCAGATTGGTTAACTCGTGGTAAGAAACCTAATGAAATAAACATGGACAGCGCCTGGCAAAATGGACCCAGCTTCCTTGAGTTGCCCGAATCCGAATGACCAATACACAAGACACTGACAAAGGAGCAACTTCCTGAATTAATCAAAATAGTATCCACAAAACCTTTCAGTAGAGATGACAAGGACACAATGGCGTCAAGAATCAACATCGACAGATATTCAGATTTTGGAAAACTAATCAGAGTGACAGCCGGAATTTTGACGATGTACCAAAGAAAACCGAAATCTTCCTTCAAATATAATTCGAAGCTAGTTCAACTACTGCTACCGCAGTGTCGCTGTGACGTAGTCGATGAATAATAAATTCGAAGCTAGTTCAACTACTGCTACCGCAGTGCCGTAGTCGATGAATAATGAAATCTTAGTTGAACAACTGCTACCGCAGTGTAAGTGTACTTAACCGAACCAAAAAATGAAAGCTAAATTTTTACGAGAGTGCTTAGGCCTAATCACTGAAACGAGCGCTTAGGCTTAATCAGTAAACGAGTGCTTTCTTCACACAGCATTGCAACACGACTGCGGCACTGCGGGAGCAGTATTTTAAGTTAGATATTTTGTGGGCCGGGTATTCTGCAATCTAGCCTCAAAATTGATCTGTCGTGCTGTTTCAGATTGGTTTTCTTTCTTTCATTTCGAAAATTAACTATCCTGCCTTGTTTGTTCTTTGTTATTTCATCCAGGTGACGTCGCTGAGTGGAGTTTCCTCGGCGATATCGATACGGGAGTTGTTTACTCACGCAAGCCAACATATCTAGACTCGGCTTGTGTTTAGTGCGGATTGCACTGAAGCTAAGACGCTTTCGCAAGCCCACATTCATTGCAATTGGCTTTAAATCCGGTGCGCGTTGCACCACATACCTCACAAGTATCTCACAAGCTATCACAAACCAGTATTTATCGGCTTGAATTAAATGTCGGTGTGGGTTACACCCCAAACTGAAAGAGTTATTTTACTCTAAAAAATAGTGGCATTGAATAAGTTTGCCGACGATACTACTCTTTTATGCAATGATTGCAATTCGGTCAATTGAGCTATCAGGGTTCTTAATTCCTTTGGAAATCTATCTGGCCTCAGGCTGAACCCGTCAAAAACCAAAGCCCTTTGGTTAGAGTCAAGAAATCGCAAGGACAAACTCTTTAACTTTAAGTGGCCCAAAGAACCGCTTAAAATCCTTGGAACCTAAATTTCCTACGATGAGAAACAAAATGAGGAATTCAATTTTAAAGGCAAGATGCAAAAACTTGACACCATTCTTGGCATATGGAACTTTGGGAACCTCACTCTTTTTGGTAAGTGTCTTATAACGAAATCCCTTGGCATCTCACAGCTAGTTCACCCGCTTTCAACACTCGATTTCCCAACACAATTGGTTCGAGCTGTTAATTCAAGCGTTTTTAAATTTATCTGGAAAAATCGAAGAGACAAAATTAAACGCAAAATTATGGTCTAAGACTGTAACAAGGGCGGCCTACGTGCCCCAAGTATTGAGACCATGGCCAAATCACTTAAACTGGCATGGATATCCAGGTTCTTACAAAGTATACCTGCGCATGACGGCGAATCATGGAAGGTCATTCCCAACCACTTTCTCGATAAATACGGTGGATTGAACTTCCTGCTACGTTGTAATTATGACAAGAATTTTCTTGATAAGATGTGCCTTCCTTACTTCTGTAAGTTGATATTACTACATTTCTTAGAACTTATAATTTCTTATAATACTCAGTTTTGCCGGTTTGTATTATTCAACAATAAAGATATTTTAATTGGTGGCCTTTCATTCTTTTATAGAAGTTGGTTGAATAAAAATGTCTTTCTTGTTCAAGATCTTTTAGGAGATGATGGTAAGGTACTCTCTTACTCGGAATTTTTTAGGAAATTTCGACTGAACGGTAATTTCTGACAATACATGCAAGTTGTTTCTGCGATTCCTAAGGATTTGATCGAGGACGCACGGAGACACCACATTGATAAAACTAGTATTTTGTCCAAAAGCTCCTTCCAGCTCTCAGCGGACCTTTCATTAGATTTACTTAAAATGAAAAATAGAAATTACTACTGGCTCTTGATTAGTAAAGATCAACAGGAAATAAACGCTAACATGAAATGGGAAAGAGACTTCCTTCCTGAAAAAATACTTGCAAGGCATCATTTCTCCCGTGTGAAAAATATTTGCAGAGATAACAAACTAAGAGAATAGGCCACGTGAACTAAGAGGTCATTTGACATCGTTTTTATGTATTTGAAAGTTAAATGATTTTGCCTTCGAAAAACTATTAGTGGGTCATCTCTTAAACAAAATAATAGTGATTTGGTTTTTCAAACCCGCACCATTTGCTTAAAATGAGAAAGTCCGTAGCTGGTCACGTGACCAAAACTTGATTTTTTAAAACTATGAATTACCGCTTTCTGACACAAATTTTGCACTTGAACTTCAAGGAAAATG
>NC_090883.1:42926341-42941341 GCF_036669925.1 Montipora capricornis
ATGTCCCAGAAAGCTCGAAAGAATTCTGTTGTTAGCCCGTCAGAGCTAGGAGACTTATTATTTTGCATCATTGATAATGCTTTTGTACATTCAGCTTAAGTAATCTCTCCTTCACACGTGCTGGCCATCTCTTCAGTTAGTTGAAAATCAACATTTAAAAAAATCACTGAACTCCTCACTGTTAGGGTCCACATTCCTAGAGGAGTACAATTCTTTAAAGAAGTTCCGTTCTTCATTAAGAATTTCTTTTGGATCATCAATCATAGTGCTTTTATGGTTAATCAAAGATGATATATATTTTCGCCGGTAGTTTACTTTTTCTAAATTAAGAAAATATTTACTTTTTTTTTCTTCTCCGTGCTCATACCAGCGGGCTCTACTTCTTATAATGGCACCACGTTTTTTTTTCAGTTTGAAAATCAGAAAGTTTAATTTTGATTCGCTCAAGTTCGGGTTTGTCATCTTCTTTCTGCATGCTGTCTGAAGTTTAGCGCTCAGTTGAGCAAACCTAAATGTAAGCAGTTTCTTTTCATCGCGGTTACGCGTTGCTTTAACTTTAGAAAACCGAACTGTCAAACCGCTGATCTCCATCTTGACCATTTCCCAGAACAGACCTTTGTCTTTGACCTCTTTGTACTTTTCATCAAATTTAAACTAATATCTTGTATTTGGTGGTATACCATAGCAGTTTGTGACATTGCTACACATTGCTTACCAGCATTCACACCAAAAATTGCTTCATTTCCTTGAATAGAGTCAGCGGACACAGTGGTTGTTGGATCAATGATATCAAATATTGTAGGACCTGGATTTTCCTCCACATCATCACCTGTATTTTTAGGTATTGCTAATGCTGTGTGTACCATCAATGTTTTTTGCTGCTACTCCAGTAGATGTTGCAAGTAACACTGTTGGATTCTCAGGATGCATTGGAGCATGTCTATAGGTTTTTACTACAGTGTGGTAAATTGTTTTAATCAAATGGCTTTTCCCAGCGCCACCACGTCCAGTTATAAACAAATAAACTGATTCAACATTTTGTGACTTCAGACTGTTGAGGTTTTCATTTTATTTCTAGTCCTTTAAAGCACCCTGTTGTAAGCTTTGGGTTGCATTTTTTATTATGTAATGATCTACATGTAACTGATCGACGATATTTCTCTTGGCTGTTTATACATTGTTATTGCTGATGTACTGTGATTTCCAGTAGTTTGGGGACTTGCACCAAGCTCTGAGGATACTTGTTCATTGAACACCTCATCTAGTAATGATTCATCTTAGAATTCTAGTTGAATTTCAGCATTCTTTTGATCATTTATAATATTATCATATGAATGTATGACAGTGCCATGCTTGTTTTTTAGCCAATCTAGTGCTTCTGTTACTGGTAAATAGCTGATAGAGATGATGTAGCGTGCAGCAAGAGTTGTCTAAACTGTGCAAATGGCAATAAGAGAAATTTTAGCGGCAAGTCATCGATGTAAAATTCTGAACAGGTCCTGAAATTTGAAGCATACTTAAGGAACCTATTTCACTGCTGCAGTGTTATGCAAATTTTCAACCAATCACGCATGGTAAAAGTTAGACCACAGTACCAAATTCTGTAAGGGCTGAATGGAGTTAAACAAAGCATAAGACCCCAAGTACGCATTGCGGACCTATTTAAGACTAAGTAAGAAAGAAAGAAGATACATGTAGATAGATAGATCGATAGAAGTGATAGAAGAAGAAGGTCATAGACGTATGCATTTTAGCTCAATTACCGATGTTTCATCGAAAAAGGAACGAACTGAGTTTAATTTCTCGATTTCGTCATCTGTTCAATCTCGAACTTCAGTTAGGTAGCAAACCGAATAAAACAGGTTAAAAATTGTTATGCCGGAATATAAGCGTATTTTAGATTTAGAACAATGTAAGGAGTCTTTCGGCTGAGGGGTTGAGGAAGGTACGCGAAAGGAGCCTTGCTTTTTTCGCTTGACTATCTCTCAGCCTTTCTTAATGTGAACAATTATTAGATGAGCCTTTTTGTGATATCTAGACTAAAGCTTAGCGGGTACTCCCTGAACAAAAACAAACGACGTTGTCGTTCAAAATACTCTGTTTTTTTTTATAAAAGAACTTGCATGATAAAGATCGATACTTCGACACTTCAAAAACCTCAGTTTAAGGGCAAGTCTACTAAGTTTGTGTTTATGTAAGACATCTCCCAGCATTCAGGGCAATAGGGATTCTTTCGCGAGTGAAAAATCCTGAAACCTTGTCTCTCAAGCCATTTCGCTATGCTGTAATATTGTCTTAGAGCATTTGGGGTTGTCAGAATCACGTGGTATTCCACGTCCAGCTGTCTCACGTGATTTCTCAAGGTTCCATCGGCTAGCATGTGACGTAAGCACTTCCATTCGTCCGACTCGATATCCATCTTCACAATATCAATTTCTCGCTGTAAAAGAAAAATCGCGTCGATCAAAAGAAGGAACTGTCGGGCAGTCTACATGTAACAAAATGCCACGCTGGTGTTAGCCGAGAGATGTGCATAAGCATCGACGGATTGCATCTTCTCATTTGTGTTGGGGGTTCGTCGAGTCCAACTTGATAAATTGATTGATTTGCGTTAATGACTGAGTGAATGAGTTAATTAATAAGTGATTGATTGATTGACTGGCTAACTGATTAAGGGTTTTACTTTGGTTATATTAGTCTTCCGACCACGAACATTTGACTCAACACCTGCGTACATCTCACCAACGAAACGACTAACGTAAAGGCGGAAATGTTGACTGACAGATTAATAAGATATCAAAAAAACGTCTTCCTTGAAAATCACCTCAAAATGTCCCAGCTCCATTATGGTGGTGGCACGCCTTCTACTCTCCCCCGCCCCTTTGTTACGTTGGTCTGACACGCTCGTACTTCGTTCTTGGTTTACGTCTGACAATGCCTGGTTATAGAACATAACCTTTACACTGTGTTCATGATCCTCTTTTCCCATGGAAGGGTCAAACGCATACACTTCACAGCCAAAGTTTGCCATTTGCTCGTCAAAGGAAAAGTCATCACCTGTCCTGTAAGATCATATTTACGAGGCTAAAAATTCATTCTACATTTAGGACATTTTGTGACCCTTCATCTTTCCTACATTTAAAGAACCATACTATATCAAGAAATGGGGATGTTATGTTAACGCTTCTCATCCTCTTTTGACTGCTATCGAGGTGTCGCAAAATGCTCAACGAGGTTCGGGGGAGATGTGTTGCCATGGCAACAGAAAGCCTGGAGCCTGGGAGAATAAAATACTTCATTGACAAAAAGCTCTATTAATATTTTCTATTTTATAATTAATAAAGGAAACTAGTGTTAAGAGTCAGTCAGATTACTTAAAAAGACAGTGGGGATTTTAAATAATATTATACGTTTATAGATTATTGAGTAAAAATAATAACAATAATGATAACTCACCCAAAAGAATAGACCACACATGATCCTGGTTTCAAATGGACTTCCTCGTCAAAGCATACATACCACATACCATCGGGACCAAAGGGACGCGGAGCTCCGTGGGGTCCAGTGGGCAAACCCCCTATCCGACGCAGATCCGTGCACACTGCTCCCTGAGTTGAAAGAGCCCGAAAGAGCCTTTTGGACTCATTTTCAACCGGAGGCTCTTCGACATATGTAAAGGCTCTTTGAGATGGCTTAGAGGGACTGACGGGCTGAGAGAATTGGTTCGCCATTGCCGATGCTTCAATGGGATCTGTGTTATCCATCCCTGCATTGGATCAAGCATGCCTTTTAGATACAGTTAACATGGGAAAGTCTGGCAAAATTGTGTTTTAAATTACTTTTTAACGCTGATATGCGTCCTATAATCAACGTTATCAAAGTAAGACGATGAGAGCACATTGACTTAGGTAACTCAACCAAGAATTCATTACCCAAGAATAGGAATAAAACAGGCGACGTTGCCTGGTCATTCTCCAAGCCATTGTTGACTAACAACTCCCAAAATCGTTGTTGCGTGTTCTTAGGCGTTGTTGCACGAGGTTTGAAACGTAAAAACTGGTCAAACTTTTGAGCCAACAAATTCCCAACGAAGCGTAGCGCAACAACAGCTCTTCCAACATTGCTGGGGCCACGCCCGCGCATTGGATATGGTCTCTATGGAGATAGCAACGCAAACAAGATGGCAGCCGAATCTGTAAGTTTACAAAGTCTTACGGGTCGTATCTTTCCCATAATACTTTGCACGTCCTTACATTGTTTGGGAGTTGTTGCGTCCGTTTGCGCTGAGCTTAGCAGGCAGGAATTTACCGCATTTTTGTGAAGAGTCGTCTACACGACCTATTTTTCGTATTTGACAACTTTCATTTGTCCCATAAAGGCTAACACACCAGCTTTTCAGCAAATACATTTGTTTCATAAAAGTTGGCCAAATTTCCTCGTCTACACGAGCAAATGAAACTTATCACATTGTCACATAAAAATTGCTCTTGTGGACGGGGCTTTAGGGGAGCGGTCGATTCAGTACATTTATTATATGACTAGCTCCGTAAGCGGGCAAGGTGAACCAAATCGCGCCCGGTGATTGGCTATCTAAGCGGGCAAGATGGAGCTATCTTGCCCACTCGGGATTTCTCGCTTGGTCCCGCAAGATCAAAGATAATTTTTTGGTGTTTTAAGTCATATAATAAACCTTTATTGACTCAGCTTGTTTGGTCAAGATGGCTGGATAGTGGCCTCGTTCTTTTTTTGAGAGTTTATGGACATCGATCGACTCCGTCCAGTTCCATAAACACGCAAAAAAGGAACTTGGCCAATATCCAGCAATCTTGACCTCACGCTTGCTCAATAACCCATATTTATCACATGGCCCGTACGGCCCCGCGCGCGCTTTCATTGCAAAACTATTGGGAAAATGCCCGTATGAAGGCCGTACACATTAGCGCGAGCAGGGCCAGAAAAAGCCGTACGGCCCTACTAGGAACACGTACTGCTCCGTACGATGCAATTTAGGGAATTTCGTTGCTTTTAAACATCCAAGTAATTTACGGCCAGAAAAACAAATGCAAACAACATATTAGATAAATTTTCTGTGCATATTTTTTATTTTGTCTTAACTTCATCTTCTGAGTGCTCTTAAATAGTGTAAAGAGCCAATATGATAAAATGCTTATTGACTGAGTTTAGGTCGGGCCGGACAGGAAAATATTTGGCCCTCGGTCTTGGCGCATGGACCTCATCGTATTCAAATAGACATACAGACCGAGTAAAATAGAGATTGATCGTATAGGTATGAAATAGAACAACAAAAAAAATGCAAGGTGACACACACTAACACCAACTCGGTTTGGCTAACACATCACGCTTGTTCTTTAGAAATAGACCGACTACCACGTATTGCTATGAGGTATTTAAAGAGTTAAAAATAAAATGTCGAATTCTGGCTGGTACCTACCCAAAATTTCTTCGGTATTTCTTTTCGTCCAGTAAACATCTTGTCCCAAAAATAAGTTAACCTAATAAAAAGATCATTGTTACCGCTTACTTTTACGTCACAGACCAATAACGGATAAATTACAAGTTCGTTGCGACACAAAAGAAAGAAATGGCAAAAGATGGTGGGAATAACGTGGATAAGGCAGAGCCCAACCCCATGCAGTACCATGCACTCGATCACAATGCCCTTGAGTTCACTAAGGGAGCAACATTGGTAGACAAGGTATTCTTAATGCAAGTTGATAAACATTGTTTAAACATTGTTTAAATAATAAAAAAAAGAGAACAAAAGATTCACCGTCGTCATCTCACGTTTTTCCAAATTCTTGATTTTGATCGTTTCAAATTGGTTTTTTCAGAGGTTGGCAAACTGATTGTAGAGCGGCGCCGTAAGTTCATCAGATAACACCCGCGCTTTTTGACTTACTGTTTCCGCTTCCACTACTTACAAGTTAGCTCTCTTTTGCAACAAATGCTACCATGACATCGTGTATGTTCCGGGAATCGAGTTGTGGTGTGATAAATGTTGGACAAAAGCACATAAAACGCCAGTATTCAACGTAAGGCCTGGTTTTCAAGTACAAGCTAAGCACAAGCATCAGTAGCTTATGCTAGTGAAAACGAACGTCGACCAGGAGACAATGATGAGCTCCTGCATCGACATATTAGCTTCAAAATCAACCACGGCATCAGCCCTGAAACACGTGGCCTTGTTCAAATGCTCAGACGCGAGGAATCTGGAACGAGTGCTTTAATTGGACAGACGTAGCAAATTTAATTTAATTTAAGAGCTTATAAGGCGCAAATATCTATATAAATATATTCAAATGCGTCATCCTAATAGTAATAATAATAAATAATAATAATAATAATAATATAGAATAAAAAACTTATGGCTAAAATTAAGAAATAGTCTAAGCTAAAAATGCCTTTTCAAAAAGGTGAGTCTTCAACTTTCCCTTAAAAGTGTCAATAGAAGTGGATTCCCTGATAAGTCTCGGCAGAGCCTTCCATAACTTAGGTACGGCGAACACTAAGGCCCTTTTACCGAGAGTAGCCTCGTGCTGTTGTAGCAAGGTACTGTTGTTAGAACTTCTGTTGTTAGAACTTCTTCTATGTCTAAATAATTATTCCTAAGGCTTAGGAATAATTAAAAAACTTAAATACGAAGGTGCTAGGCTCCTAAAATTTCCTTGTGATTATGCTGCGTTTCGTTTTCCAGCGTTTTCACACGACGCAAGCATAAGGAAAAGGAAAAGATCTGATCGTTGTGCTTGTACTCGCGCTTGGGCTTATGCTTGCGTCAACTCCGTTTTCACGGTGAAATAAGCGCAATTGTGCTTGCGTCGCTACTGAAAACCAGGCTTAAACGGATGCCAGTAGACTTCGAGGCGGCATGGATATTGTTATTTTAATCAAACTGTAAAGGTAAACTTGTTCCCAGGGTCGTTCATCTCCCCTCGAAGAGTGCGAAAGACCGTGGCAACGAAGGTGACTAAAGAGATCATACTCACCACCCCGGAGGGAGGGGTAAGTAACATAACCATCACCGCAATGCTCACTGCTATGCATCCCACAATCCAACGGCGTCGACTCCGAGGATACCGTTCAAGTAACATGGTGCAAGACCTGCAATTCAGTTAAAAGATATTAAAGTTTTACTAATAATTGTTTTGAAAGAGGTACAATGGCTACCTGTCGTGATATTTTCAAGTAACAGATCGATAAAAGGAATCCAGAAATTGTCGGTCGCACTGCGTTATTTGCAATTTAAATATACCAACGTTGGCTTCGAGCCCTCGTTCCAAGTGGTTGAGAATTAAAGATGACATTACCTTTGACTCTTTCACCAACAAGGCCGCCACAACTGATCCATCATCTCTACCTGCTTCTAAACTTATGAATCCGTTGGAACATTCCTTTGTATTTGTTATGGAGTTTTTGTCTGTTATTGTTGTCAATCGATTGCTTTCTATCCTGGATTAGAATGAAAAGTTTACCAACTTACCTTGAATGTTATATTCTTAACAAGGCAAAGGAAATTTACTTCTCTCTATTTCATTGTTTCGGACGTCGAGCACCCAGAATAAATAATTATCCGTTCAAATGCGGGAAACGTTCCTCCAGTCTCAAAACAATTCCCGGATAGCTTCAACCGTGAGTAAACTTTTTTCCCCTCTTTCGGCAAATCAAGTTTAAAAAGAAAACCGCACAAACCCGACAAGGGATCGATCAACAGGCGTGCGATTACCAGGCAAGTTGTTTCATGTCAGGAAAACCTGTTCAACGCCGCAAACGCCACGATTGATCACAGCTTTGCTTGTCTTGTGTTTGTATTGTTACCTGTTACCGTAAAATTCCCCACCATGCAAACTAATTGTTACTGAACCATGATTGCTAAAGGAATAAAACGCGTAACGACGTTTGGATTTGCCGACAGGTAACAGAGAGACGATAACATCGGAGAAAAATACAACTACTTCTGTTTTGTAATTCCTTTGTTTTGTAAACATTTGTCTCGGATTAATTAATTTGAAAACAACTGAACGTAGGATTTTCGACAGCTCGTAACAGTAATTCAACTGAAAAACCTGAGGTCAACGGTTTGCTCATTTTATTCCCCCCCTCTCCATCGGTGCTCCATTTTAAGGGTATTTAAAGCTAAGCTCCACAAAAACGGAAAGAACTCTAAACAAGGATGGGAGACTTGTGACCTCTTTCGCAAAGGTCACTCACTTACCGACTGTGCCATCCTCAGTACTCCGCGCGAAGAATCTTCCGTTGAAACTTTCAACTTGTTTGATAGCGGTCCTGTCAGGTCAGCAAATAAAGTCTAAAAAAATAACGCTGAGAAAGTTTGAATTGATTTGTTCTGATCAGCTGTGTTCAGAAACAATGGGGAGTTCTTCATTGGGAAGACGAAAAATAGGGCAAAACAATTTAAGATTACTTTATTTTGTATCGATTCCTGCTTTTATAATCAATATTGTAAATTATGCTCCGATCAGATCACCAGTTTGATTCAGCCTTCTTCTGTAGGCTTATCGCCAAAAGTTTAAGGCCTGCTTGAAATTACTTTGAGGATCTACGAAGTCGACCGCGTGGACGCAAAAAATAGATATCGTCAGCACAGGAAGCCCATACAAACTGTGTGACCGTTGATCCTAATATCTTTCACATAATTTCGAGTATAGCCTGCAAGCGTTTCCAGCGGGCGAGGAGCGAAGTCTTTTTTCGGCCGCGCGAGAATAGAATTGTCTCGCCCCATTTTTCGCGCGGCCAAAACATTAAAACGCTTGCTACGCAGGCTATTTCGAGTAGTGAGACACGTGACCTTGTCCTCGTATTTCAAAACAAAACCGACTCCTCCCCGAACTTCGACTGAAGAGAAACAAATTTCTTTGAGATTACCAGAAACAAAAAGCAGAGAGAATGAAAAGGCGGAAGACGGTCGCGATATAGGACAGAAAATCTCTTACAGCGAGGGAAATCCAAGATATCGTGGTGTACCACTATCATAGTCACATATTATAACAAAATGAAAGTATTTACCTGAAGTGTTGTTTGTGGTCATTTTTGTGACTGAAAACGACAAATTTTAGTGATTTTAATGGTTGTGTGTTCGACGTTCACCTGAGCGTACCAAGTGCGCGAAGAATCCTAAAAACAGATTGGGTGCGAACGGTTTCAGGGTGAAGATAAAGAATGGCACAATTGATTTCAAATTTGGTGATTTCATTTCGTTGCTATGCAAAGCATCGCCCTGAAAATATGTGCTGAAATGCGTGCTGCACGTCCAGCGTGATTTATGTCAGTATCGAAAACGAAGACACCGAAAACGAAGACCCACTCGAAAAAACGTACAATAACAATGTTTTAGTTCGCGGTTGTCACATTTGGGTAATATTTAGTATCACCCAACTAGTGGACTAATGCAAATCCTGCATTTTGATTGGCTACGCTACTAGAGGACTATTAGTAATAGTCCTCGAGTAGCGAAAAGCGTGACGCTTTCTTTCATTTTATTCCCAAAAAAATATTTCTTCAACTTTCATTTTGCTAACTTTATTATTGCCTTTTCTGTCCGACTAGTTGGGTGATACTTAAACAATTAGACCCTTCGCCCTCAAGGGCCACGGGTCAATAGCCCATGAGGTGAATGACCTGTAGCCCTTTCGCGCTACGGGTCTAATTGTTAATTACATGTTATTCATGCTCATGATTCCCCTATTGGAAGGTTTGTGGTTTGAAACCCCACTCCAAAGGAAAACTACTGCTTTTTGTCACGCAATATTCACCCATCAGTGCCTAACTTAAAGACGACATTAAAAGCCCACTCACATTTAATAGACAATCAACCTCATCTCAGGGAAATAAACAAAAATCCTTTCATCATTTCACATTGGAGAGGAAAATCCATAAAGGCTGGTTTTCACTAGCGTGGGAGACGAAGTCGTAATCGAAAGCGCAGAGCGATACGATCTAGTGAAATCAAACTGCCGGAGTCGGAAGCAGAATACCGATTCCTCTTATGACTCCGATCCATTGCTTACGATCCAGTGAAAACTAGATTGTCGGAGTCGCAAGCAGAAGCGGAAGAATAAACCAATCACAATCCTCGATTCCAAGCATTGTGATTGGTTGGTTCTTCCGCTTCTGCTTCCGACTGTGACAATCCAGTTTTCACTGGATCATAAGCGACGGAGTAATAAGCGGAGTAGGAAGAAAATGGGAACGTTCTGATTCTTCCGACTCCGATTCCGTCGAGGTTATGACTCCTCTTATGACTCTGAACTTTGATTTTCACTTTGTCATAATCACCCTTACCACTCCGACTCCGACTCCGTCGCTAGTGAAAAGCAGCCTCAAAGGACATGCTCGTGCAAGCCAAAGTATCAATGGTAAAGCAAAACAATTATCACAAGAGAGGGAGCCGCGAAAGGTCTGTGTCAAACACTTTTGAACATCAGTCCTTAATTATGTTTGCAAAATGTCGCAAGCTGAAAACGGCGGCATGTGCAGACATTTAAGATATTGTAAAACCCATCTACATGATTAGGCAACATACGCGTTGGTGATATATTGGTCAGCTGTTGGTCGAATATCAGTCGTGTTTCGAAAATCGGTCAAGTGGGTTAATTAAGCAGACGAGTCCTATGGCGATGACGACATCAGTTATTACTATAATAGCAAGGAGGGAGGGGGGGGATTTTACTGTGAGGCACGATTACTCTATGAGGCGAACCGAAGAGCACTGGGAACTACAATCCTGGTTAAAACTGTTGGGACAATTCCAGCTTTCCTCCTCCTCCCATTACAAAGTTTCAATATTGTCTGGGGGAGGGGGGGGGGGGGGGAACGCGAAAAAGCCAGCGAAAGAAGAGCACGCGTTGCTCATATAACGATGGAACCATGTATAGTAAATTCTCTACTTTTCAGTCTTTTGACCAGAATTGTAGGGACATGGTACAGGCGAGGGGAAATATTTTTTTTTCTTTTTCAACTTCAAAATGTATCATAGTCGGTCGTCTAATTTTTAGCTGTTAAACGGGATCAATCGCTGAAAACTAGGCCCAGCCAGAGCCAAGGATGAAGCTATTGCTCCCGTTGTCCCCCAGTCGACCAATAACAAAAACCTGCGAACAGCTTTCCTTTTGAGTATTGGGTTTCTTTCTACCGACAGTCGACCAATACTCGGTGAATTATCGGCGAAGTGTTGGCGAGTTATCGGTGAAGTATCGATGAAGTATCGATGAACTAAAGCCATTATCGGCCGACATAAATCTTGACCGATTCATCGACCGCCTATTTTCCAACTGTCGATCGATTGTCGACCGTCGAGGCTTAATCAGACTATAAAACACCTTTTGGAGCAAGCCAAGCTCAACTTCACCTCTCCACCGTCCGGGCTTATCTAGTTTTACTTCGAGCTGTTCCCTTTCGGCTGGATCGTAAAGGAGAAACGATTCTCCTTTTTTCCGTGTTTCAGTTAACAAGTTGTTGTTCGTATTTCTTCTTTGTTTCCTCACTATATATTAACTGGGACCTCCGACAATCTGAAGGTTGGAGATGGGATGAACAAATAAACTCAAAACACAGCTATCAGTCAGTGCTACTTACAAACTGGGATGGGATAAGCCACATAAATCCTTATCAAAATATTTTACGCGAGAAAATAGACCCATAAATTTCTGACGTTTTATTTTGGACGACAATTTTTAATGGCTTCATTAAAGGTGAAGCAATGAGACTGCTTCTCTGCCTGAACCAACCTTAACTCTTCCTTTTCAAGATCTTCATTTCCGAGGTCTTCGCTTTCGAGGTCTTCGTTTTCGACTGGGTCTTTGGTCTTCGTTTTTCGGGGTCTTCGTTTTCGATACTGATTATTTTCTCTCTTTTAACATTAGTCAAATAATTTTTTGTGGCGTTCTCGTTGCAGTGGCCTTCGTCATTAATTCCTGCCTTCATCTATCACAAAGGTAATATTCTTGGTTTTTATTAGTGCGATCACCTCCAAAACATAGACGACTTTCATATATCGCGACTACCTTAAAATTCTTTTTTATTTATTTCTTTGATCGTGAGCGGGCGAAAGCGGGCGGTATCATGAGAATCCTGCAATATGTTTGGTTCCGGGAGCGGGCAGTATTTTCCTATCTCCTGACCACGGACATGGTAACCAACTACGCTAAGCGCAGAGTGAAGTTGCGAACTGAAAGAGCGAAGTTTCAATTTGTCTTAATTGTTTTTTGTCAACTTTCTCATAAAAAAAAAATAACATATATGTATTTATGTTAATTAGACCTACTGCCCTCATTTTGAAACAAATATTCTTTTGAAAATTGGGGCTAAAAAGGCCTATTACCATTAAAACAAAAGAATATTTTATTTGGCTGCCATTATGAAAGAGGTCTGCAGAGCATTTTCACTCACGTGACCAGCAGCCATATTGGCTTTCTGAAACAAAAGAAAGTATTTGCTTAAAAATAGAGTTCAATTCCCGCAGGATTAGTTTGGTACACCATCATGGCTGCCATTTCTTTGTTTTGGAACACGAACATGGCCGCTGTGACATCATGTGAAAACGCTCTGTAGAGTTCTTTCGGAATAAAATTGACCAGAAGTGGTTGAAAAGACCATTATACAGGCCTTTGAATAAAAGAGAGGCTGGAGTTGACCTTGTTTTGATACATAACCTCATTCCTTATCTTATGTAAATCACGTTGTTGTGATGCTAACAAGTTTCTATTTACATGTGAAACGTGGTGAGGTTTGTATCAAAGCAAGGTCAACTCCAGTCTTGCTTTTTTATTTTGAGGACTGGTGAGCACAGAACTGTAGAATGGTCTATTTTCAACTTTCTCGGCCAAAATTACGCCCAGATTGATAAATTAAGCTTAAG
Organism: Montipora capricornis; assembly: GCF_036669925.1. NCBI lineage: Eukaryota > Metazoa > Cnidaria > Anthozoa > Scleractinia > Acroporidae > Montipora > Montipora capricornis. The sequence goes on from NC_090883.1 coordinate 42,939,237, forward strand.
AAATGACTATGGTGTTTAGGGATTGCATTACGCTGCGGCAAGAGTGAATTTTATCTAATTCACTCTTGGTTGAGGTTGAGGTTTAGTTAGTTCTACATAGTTTAATCAACTATTTACTACAATTTATTTCATATGAATGGTTACCAAAGAACCAAAGAAAGAAAATCGTTGTTATTTTGATCTCCTTTATTTTTCTTTGACTGTGCCATGGGTGTCCTCAATGACTCAATCATTGGTAGAGCTCTTGTGCTATTCTTCATAAACTTGTGACCTTAATTTATCATATGAGTAGCTGTGCCTTTCGTTTACCAAATACATAAATCTGAAATATACTACCACCTTGGCAACATAAAATTGATTATTCACTTTGCACGAATATTCCAGTACTCTTCACTGTCATTGCCAACATCCTCAGGCATGCGCAATAACGTGATTATGACGTCATCATCACGTCTTTGGAACAACATCTCTCCTTCAAAATCCACTAATTTCTGTTTGCGCGCCCTTAGTAACATGCCAACGACTTTGTTTGAGATTCTGGTGTATCTCTCAAATAAACTACCGAACGTTACAGTCACGGTGCCATCTGGCTGTTCGTCTCCCATTTGTAAGATAATTTTGCATAATGCCTTCACTTCTTGACTAATGTGGGAACCAGCACATCTACCGCGAGCTTCAGTTTTGGAGCCGGCCACTGGGCGGCCATATTCTTTGCTTTGTCTGTGAGTTGCGGCCATACTTAGAGCTGTAGAGTTGAAAAACAATAGACCATTTTCGAGTTCATGTCTGCCTCCCCTTCGACTGAAGCGAGTCGCAGTGCGAAGTTTTCGTGATGGTATTTAGTTCTACTTTACAAATGAATGAAAACTAATTTTCGTAAGAAAACCTTCCCACTTGAACTCACTTTGAAGAGGAAGCAGACATGATCCGTCGGAAAGGCCTGTTAGCACTGTCCCTTCATGATTGTGTGGTTGCGCGTGTGATTAATTTAAAGAACAGATCAGGCTTATGCAGTAACGCTAGTGCAGACAAAAGCACTTGTCCACGAACAATCCATGAAAATCAAGAACTGAAACATTCAATCTAAAAGCCAAGTAGACTGAAGAATCTGTCCTTTCACGTTGATTCGATGAACTTTCAGCTTACCTCTTTTCGCGACACGAACAATAACATGTCTTAATTGATTAAAGTTGACCCACCTTCCTTGAGCCGTAGTGTGCGCTGTATGCGTAGTTTTTTTTCTCGTGAAACGCTGAACAGATTGACAAGAGAAAGACCATACCGATTATCCGTTCGCCATATTTGTTTTGGATGATATCTGTCACGCGATCTTGAATGTCACGCATACCTTTGGTTCCCGGGACATCTGGTCCTAGAACTCAACCTCTGTCGCGGCCAAACCTTCGGAAGAGGAAAAATAAGCGTGGAGATGGGATAGAGGCGCACAGTTTCCTCTATTCCCTACGTAGTCAAAAGGGTACAGCCTTAATCTGTAAGCTAATAAGTGGGTACTGGCTGCTGCACAGGATTATGCACTAGTCAGTGGAAAGCCCCGCACCCCCATACCCGGGAATAGCGGGGCATTAGACCAGGCCTGTCTTCTAAATGAAGCAAATTCCCCGCTATGCGGGGCAATTTCTTACGTCAAAAACAAACTTTTCTCCCCCGCACCCGGGACGATAGAGTACTTCCAAAACTGTAAAGCACAATGTTGACCAAAATTAATGTACTTTACGAATTTTTACCTCAAATTAAACTTTGACAAACATGAAAATCAACAATGCAGTCCATTTCTCATAAAGCCCGAATAAATCTACCTTGAGTCACAGATTTGGCGTTCGAAACTTTACAATCACTGGGTTTAGCACAGCCCCGAAAATGGGAATAAAAATACCAGTTTCCTTGGTGTCAAAACCATTAAGATAACAACGACATAAGTCCAAACATGCATTTGACGAGCAGCTTAATCTGACAATATTCCAGTTATTTGCCCTCTATGCGTAAGCATACCCAATCTAAAGTGTCTAAAGTACACTCAACTGACTACAACGGTTCACTATCACAACAATTCTCAAAGAGCTATAAAAATTTCACTTAGAAAATGG
>NC_090883.1:42948841-42966341 GCF_036669925.1 Montipora capricornis
TTGTTATCGAGCAATACTTACGATCCAAATTAGATTACACGGCTTGGGAATTTGTGAACGTAAAATGTGCTTGGATTTGATTGCCGTCAGCTGAAGATCAGAAGTGATTCTTCAACACCTAAATATGATACTCATAAAATATGACCCTTTGAAAACATGAATAAAGAGGTTTTTATGTGATTGATATAAGCCAGAGAAAACAAAGCTGTCGATTGATTAGTCAGGGCGGGTCCAGATGGCGAAAGAACCGATTTACAAACTACAGACCCCGAGGGGTGGCAGTCTTTGAGTGCACAACGCCAGTAATTAACACCTTTTTGATGTAATGGATCACGAAAACTTCCTTTTCCAAGAAGTGAACGCAATAAAAAGTAAATTTCATGCAATTTGTGTAGCGCGTGTTAACTTCAACAAGCTTGTCAAATCCGGTTATCGAGTCAGCGTTCAAAATTCTCGTGACACAATAATAAAAGACTTTAATATCCTCAAGCAGACGTTGATGCTAGAGATAAGAGCTATTTGTTGCCAATCTTGCTAGGGTTTTATCTTGTAATATGGGAGGTCTGTAAGTAGAGTTATATACTGACGGAGTTGCAATAGCACACCAGAGTTTCGAGGATCTGTCGAGAACAGAATGCTTAGCTCACCCCACTTGTTGTACTGCAACTGCGTTTCGGTGCCCGTGTTGCACTGTTCCGATGCTTATGCACCATGGTATTGTCCACTTCCTACCACAGCATCCGAATACGGGACGTGTTTGGACAACGCGCCCACACACAGAGAGCTGAACAACGTACATGGCGAACCTAGCGCCGAAGAATGCACCACTAGTCGAAGACTCAAGTTTGGAATTGAAAATATACTTTATGGGAGACCATCGCGAACGGGTAAGTGGCTTGAGCAGGGGTAAATACAACGCGTTGATAGTAAAATAACAAAATCCGCCGTTAACGGTCATACTTGGCGTTCGAATTGACTGTTCAATGATTTTCCCGAAAGATTCTCTCTTTCATGCCTTCAGATAGAGATTCACAAATGACTCAAGATCATTTCTCAAACAATTGACTGATCAGCGCATTTTGATGTTATAACCGTTATTATAATAAAAGCACATTCCACTGTTTTTCCTAGTCATTGTAGTCTTTCATGCGAACAATTCGCCGTCTTTCCGATGGATCATGTAAGTTAACGGTCATCTGAATTTTTGGGGAGGTCGATGGAACCCATCGGTATTCGTACGAAAAATGTGGGATGATAGTGGAATGTGAAACCAGCTCTTAGAAGAGAAAAACACCTCTTAATTTACAGACATGTTTCCTCAGTTGATAAATTGCTTGCGCGATTGTTAACCGCTTGAACAGTTTGCGGTTTGTGTAATCTCGAGTCAGCATTCGCGATCAACTTGATTTGTTTTTCTTATCCTTTAACGAAACCCATAACTTTGTTGAGATAAGATAACTTACGTTTACCATTTGTGCGGTAATGTTCTTCTCACTGTTTTTGATCTTTGGTCAGAGCTGTGGATTTCCAGCTCGTTTCGTTGTACGAGTGAGCTAGCAGGAAGTGTGAGGAACTGTGGTCAAGGTCCGTTACATGACTTCGACCTTGTTGACTAACCCTGCTAATGGAGCGCTCAGTACTTCATTTCATAACTTCCGAGAAAAAGAACATTATCATCAAGGACAATGAAGTCGTGACAAAAAGCCTCCGTAAAACATCATTGTTGATCTCAAGAACCTGCTAGTCGCGACGCTTTAAAGCAACTACAGAACGTACGAGGCGCGCGAGTCGCAAGTGTTAATTGCTTTAGTAGCTGACAAATAATAGGGTTGAAATGTCAGATTGAAAACCTGCGGAGGCGTTCAATAACCAAACGATGTTTGCACTCTTGCCGTTTAAGTAGCCTTGAAGGAACATACCGGAACAAATAACGATGATCGACGTTCTTCATCACCGACACTCGTGAGTCTTTATCTGTTAACTTCGTAGGAGTCACTTTTTTTGCTGTGTTAAACCCTTACTGTTCGGAGGACATTTAACTTCGATTTTGTGTATATCTTGAACTGAAAACTACTCTTGAATGTACCGACGATTAAGGATCACACAGAAATTGTAATCCATGGACTATGCATAAAGAAGAAGGTTTGAAGAATGCTTGCATGGGATGGGGGCTCGCAAAGCTTGGAAAAAGGTCATGACGGAATTGCTAGGTGAGTTTTTTAACTAAAACCCATCTGGAAACAGAATTTGACGTTAAAATAATCCTTCAGTCTCACTAATTAACATTTCTGGAAGCTGACTTTTTTTCGGGATACCTTCGCTCTGTTTCGCCTGCCCTCCAACCGTGTTTATATCCATTGATTTGATCTATTATTGCTTCACGTTTTTCTGACGACATGAAGTCACTCTTTCTGAGTTTGATTAGATGTAGTACAAATCAAGTAATTTTTCATTAATTTAGGGTTGCATTCGCAATCTGCTAGCAATGTTAACCGGGATAATCTCCATTTCTCGTGTACTTGTTTGTGTTAGCAATTTCCGAAAGACGGAAGAACGTCTTCAGATAACCTAGAAATGCCCACGAAAGCAGGTTGATATTCCTCCCTAAAGCAATGCAGCGAATTTCTACGAGACACCTTTTGCAGTCTCCTTAAAACTTTGATCTTGCTTTGGATTTTTTCAGATTTGCTTCTGCACGCAACTGAAACTGTGAACGCTAGCAATCTGCCAACCACTGGCAAGAACATTCTTGTTTTTCGTCACTGTTTTCAGTTTCACACTCAACGAAATTAAAACGACTTCCCCAACTTAAGCTCTCATTTCTTTTGGTTTCTTTTGAGTTACGACCCCAACAACGAACAAAACGTCATGGTAACCAATTCAATTTCGCGTGATCCAGTGCTAAACCCAAACAAAAGGGTAGGAGCGCTGACAAATAGTGCCAAGAAGGAGATCTAAGTACAGACATGTACCTTTCCGAAAAGTTACCCTGTTTCTAACTTGTAAATAAACTTGAAACAACTTGCGATTTTTCTCGTACGATTCAAAGGCATTTTGGCACCTCATAAATTATCATATTGCGGTTTTGCTGTGTAAACAAGACTTCATATTTCATAGTCAGTTTGTTTGTCTAGTGATACTCTTATAGTCCTTATAAGTCCCAGTAGGATACGGCGGCTATAGTTAGAGTTCAGTTGTAATATATATTGAGTGACATTTTGTGTAAGACTTCTTCAAAATACGTGCAGCTGGTGTCGGTTTAGTAATATATGGCCAGAAAATGTGTTAATAGCTTTAACATTTTTAAGTGCATTATGACCATAAATCATAAAACAGCATGTATCAAAGAAATTTAATCCGAGAGACAATGTGGGGATTACTTATTTGTAATACTTTTATACTGTTATTCTGTTTATTTTCCTTACGATGCCAGACCACCCGCTATAATTCATGGATTGGCGTTGTGTTGTTTACGATGGTATTTCGCGATATTTGGAGGGGAAGTGATATATTTTTTTTATGGAAATTAACGAAATGGATTGTTGAGTGCCAAAACCCGACGAACAAGAAAACAATTTGGAATACTGTCGATGACATCACTGAAAACGGATTTGTGGCTAAAGTGGTAACCTTTCGACAGTTTTACCTGACAAAAGCAAATCCCAGTCTGACAAAAAAACAGACCATAAATAAAGGAAGATATTGTTCAGTTCATTTCGACTAGGACCATATCTCCTTCAGTTGAATCTAAATAAATATCACATTTTATTTTCATCTGAACCCGGCGGGTGCTTGTGACATGTGAATTTGAGGCTGGTCCTATCGTCATATTATTCTAGTAGCTGTGTTTATCTTTGGCAAAGAGCAAACTACTGAATAAGTCCATGGATTCTCGCCCTCATCAACCCTTGACACTGAAAAGAATCCAAAGTGAAGCCTTAAGCTTATAATTGCGTCTAAGGATAATCTGCCCCAGCTATGCTGCCGATAATTTGAACAAAGTCTAATTAACCACTTTAAAACTGCTGTGAGGACAACCGGAAAGAAACATTGAGAGGGAGGGGAGGGGAGTTTGCTTTTTGGATTGTTGGTCTGAAATGCATGCCGACGTACTTCCAAAACCCTCTGATAAATCCATTGTGCTCTCCGGAGGGGGGGGGGGGGTACTTCCTTGTAAGAGGCTAATGAGGATGTGCCGCTGGATGGAGTCGCATTTTCACGACTGGATTGAATGTAATGGGGTTACGTTTTAAGTAGAGTTACTAGAATGGGGTTACACATTTTCGGGATTTCTAGGATAAGAAAATTCTGGTAAGCAGAGATTAAAAAATAGGAAGATCCGCGGTTAAAAAATAGTTCGTGCTGTTGTTTTAATATTTAACAGTCGGCTCGGTACGGTACGTTTGTAAATATTTACGGCTAGCAAATGTACCAGAATGTTTGAACTGTAGGTGAAAAGTAAAGTGTTCTACATTCAATTTAACAAACGTATCAATTCATTTAAGGATGACCTACTTAAAAGGATTTATAAGCTAGAGGCATAATCAGAAAGTGACTAACTTGGGATAGCGAAAATGACATTTGCTCAAAAGTGACTAAGATGGGGTCTATGATTGGCCACAGAATAGACTATAATGACCAAAAACAGCTTCTTGGCTGCTGTCGACATTTGTATCGCTCTCTGATATTAAACTCTCGTTTCTCATTGCAATTATCCTCGGAGCCTTTACACTGAAAGCAATAAAAGCAAACAAAAGGCAAGAGGCTTCCCTGGCCACATTCCATTCGTCATATATCGTGAATATCTCTGGAACACAATAAATAATTGTGTGTCGAGATAAATTTATGGTCCGTCTTCTTGTTTGCTACTGCAACTCAATAGTAAGCGAAACCATTTTTACGAACTTGACAAGCATTCACTATGGGGTACCTGATAGCAAGAACCAAATTGGTTGTTTGCGTGTAAGAATAATTTGGAATTCAGTTTCGAGTGATTCAAGTGCTGTGAGTGTTCTGTTGTTGTTCACTACGAAAATTGTTTACAGTTTTCATGTTACTTTTTTGTTTATTTATGTGATTTATCTATTTACAGCTGTCTAGATAATAGCGACTTACTAGAAAGAATGCTAAGACAGTGCCCGATAATGAAAACTGGTGCTCCATGACTGTTCTTATCCAATACATTCTTAAAAGATTTAACGATTTTTTCCTTTTTGCCCTCCAGTACCCCCTAAAAAAACGCCAATAGGCTTTAATCAACAAATTTAAAGTGATAAAACAGCATAATCTGCGACCTCTTGGAGTTAAACAAACATAATTTTATGATGCCTGGATTTCGCAAGTTGGATTGCGTAATAAAATGCAAGGTATTGTCTCGCTCACATGGTCAACCTGGCACTCGACCTCTTTGCTGATTTCCCTGGCCACACCCATCTGTGGTTATTGCCGTCTTTGCAAATGTTCCTCGATAGGAGATGCCCTGATAACGAAGTCACGACAACCTTTCTTTTGCTTTAAGAGCTGGTTTAAAATTCATTTGAACACCAAAATGTAACTTTCGCTTTCGTACACTGACGTAGCGATGTATTTCAAATCAGACAGGGAAAATAAAGTTAACAAACGTCAGCATAGGAAAACGATTTATAACCAAGATAAAATGCTCAAGACGGACATCGATTTTTAATTAAATAATGGCAGAATGATGGAATAATGTAAACGATGTACAACGAGCGGTGGTTGGGCCACGCCCATTTTCGACAGGTTCCACTCGTAACCAGTTAAAATTGCGTGTGAAAAGTTATTAAATACGTACTGCAAAGTGATGCTTAACGTAATCCCTTATTCAAATGAAATCTGTTTAAAACATTTCACTGGTAATCGCACAAATCTCAGGTTTTAATTCAGTGCATTGTATGGCATCGGTTGTGTTCACGTTATCAACAGATAGCGTTTTGGAAGCACTTACGCCTAAAAATCATATCATTGAAAAACGAGACTCTCGCACCTTAGTCCTGCATGAAACTTGCATGTCCTGAGCAAGGAAGGCCGTTGAATTGCGCGTTTTTACAAGAGGAGAAAATGAAACTACTGAAGCTTACAAAAATCTCTGCAGTGACGCACAGCGGAGGGGAATTAATGGGTTGGCAAATCTAACCAATGACCGCATTATTTTCTTGAGCCTCTTGTCAAGAAAAAAAGGTCAGGCTTATCTTAAATCTCTCATGGGAAAATAATACAGAATGGTTTTCGCCCCTTGAAATCGATAGCTATTACATGCAACTGAGTTTGCAAATCATGTTTGCGAAATTCTCTCAAGGAGTGCACAAAAGCCTACAAACCGTGCACTACAATATCATGTCCAGCTATTTCGTTAAAACAAAAACAGAAACTGAAAAACAATTCTTTACATATGACCTAATAAATTGCATTGTATCACCCCTGTGTTTGAACAAGGACAACCAGAGATTTTCGAAAAGTCAAGCCTGATAAATGAAGCGACTATTTGATAACAAGCCATTGGGCTCTTGGTCTCTAACGTCATACTTTTCCTCCTTTGGTGCGCAGAAATGAGTTGAGAATATAAGCATGTATGTTGATCTTTAGCTTCCAGAAAGTGCCAAGGTTATCGGGAAATATTTTTTCATACCTAATAGCGTCTTCGTTTGATTAACTTGCAGGGGTCGCAACATGTAGGATCTCAAACAAATCATGCAAGTTCACAGTTAAAACTGTTCTGAGACAAAACTCAGTGAGAACAATCGTTTCCAACTATATCCAGAAGTTTAGATGAAGTTCCCCTGCTCGCGTATACACGAGTCGACCCATACTATCAGTCCGTTGCCGGGGCTGGTCTCGTAAATAATATGAGACGATGGTTTTAAAGTTTAAGGAATGTCTTCTTTGTTCGTTTTAATCCTCGTATTTGTATTGTTTGGTCTTGACCGTAACGAAGTTTGCAGGGAACTTTGCAAACTGGGAATCACACGAGATATAAAATATTGAAATGAGTCGAAAAAACTGGCCACAAAGATATCCTGAATGCTACTGATAAGATAATAAATCGACAAATAATTCCGTGCGATGATCGTAACGTCTCCAGCACAATTAATTACTTCAAGTTGCAGTTTTGAGGACTTTCAGTGGTACATGCATGACCACTTTTTCTTGATTTCCTATGGCTTCTGTAGAGAAGCGAATGCGATTGAGTGTCAGTGACGGCCAAGGACGAAAAGGCGAGGAAAGATCTCTGTTTTTACATCCATAAATGTCAAAGTAATGCTAAGTTAAAACAAAAAAAAATCAAAACAGGCTCACACTTGAGTAAAACTGAAAAATAAGCACGGGAAGGGCATTCCCAGATAGTGACGTTAATTCTGGGGACGTGATCGGTGAAATTCGAGGGACGCCTGTACTCGCATTAGCGTAAGTAACATCACACGGGAGCTGGCATGAAAAAAGCACAAACATTAGAAATCTGGGAAACCTTTTCCCTTTAGCGAGTCTGATCTTTCCTTTATTTCACAAGGTGTAAGATAAGCATCACATATATCAGTGCAGAGACTTTGCTTTAGCCAGTTGGGATTTCCACTGGCCGGCGCTCGCATCGATGAAGATCGCTGGCTGCAGCACTTTTCTTATGGTGGAGGGACATGTTCATTATTTTTCTTTGCTTTTTAAAGGTTTTCAGTATAAAATTGTTAATTTGTATTATCGAGAACTTAGGAGATTGTGAACTCTGGCACTGCTTTCATGCTCTCAACAAAATTAATACTTGAAACTACCATAGTTTTAAGTTGCTAAATGAATTGCAAGTGTCAATTTTTCTCTACATCCGTGTCTAACTTAATTATGCCTTTATCTGCGCGTCACGATCATAAAAGCTTTGCATTTTAAAAGCAATGCCTTCGACCGGGAACCAGTACGATGTTTTGCATCCATCAAGCCTCATCTAGGTAAAGCGATCAATGATACAGAATTCGGCCAGACGCGGCGACAATTTATTAACTCAAATACAGCTAAATCTTCAAGTACTTATAATTATGGCTTTCTTTTGGGCAAGGCTTTGTCTCCAACGATTTTCAACTAAACTCCTCACGTCATCTTTTCTTGAAAACTCGTCAAAAATGACTTTTTAGCGCTGATTAAGAGGTCAGTTATTTACTTCAATCTTTGGAGCCAATTTTTATCGTTACTGGAGCCGGAAACTATTAAAAGATGATGTCATAAAACCACATTGACATGTCACCAGAGGTCGTATGGAGATATGTGTTGTCTTGTGGTTAGCTCAGAACTGTGGCATAGAAATGGGAAGTATTCTCAGACTCATACTAAATTGCTTTGGCGGTTGAAGTCGAAATAAATGGAAAAATTATAGCCTTTGGGTGAGCTGCATTGTGCAGAAATATGATATGAGCCTATCCGAAGCTTGTGCTTTGTGTTTCGTGAGTTCGCGCGGTAAGCTAGGCTTACCTAATCTCGTACACAGATCTCCCACGGTCATACTCACATTTCCAGTGACAGAGTGAGATCTGGGTACGAGAGTAAGGCTTACCTCATCCATGCATGGAACATGTTGTCTGGCCCTCGGCCTCACGAATCCAACTATGATTGGTTCAGCATGCATGGTGCGACTCGATAACAGTGATACAAGAGAGAGAGAGAGAGAGAGAGAGAGAGAGAGAGAGAGAGTAGCTCCAAGAAGGCTTTCCGGGGTCCTCTACGAGAAGACAAGAGATGGAGAGGCTTCAAGGCTTTTCCGCCCTTCGAGCGCAGGACCGGAAGTTAAATTCACGCTCACCTTATATATGTGTACTACTTGAAAGCACTTGCTTTTACCTGAATAGCCTTGGCTCCTAACAACCGTCGCTAAACAAATAACATTTTGAGCACTGACAGGGGAAATTTCTAGTTTGTTATTTTCACCGTGGTCGCTGGACGATTTCCAATTCGGAGTTAAGTGAAGTACCATGAGGTCATAAAGCGCCCCACAGAAGCTATTGTAGTTCTGATTGGCCGGAAGTCAATGTCAAAAAGTATAAGCCGGATGATTCGAATCCTTTGTATTGCATACAATTGTTAAAGACAAGCTGGGATTTTTGTATTAAAACAAGGCCAAATCCAGCTTTGTTTTCCCTTAAAAACTACTTTATTTAGTAAACAGAAATATGAGTGTCGAGCAGCCTGTCAACCCTTTGTTTAAGGCTGAAAGCCAAACTGATCTGGATTGAAAGGTATTTGCTCCCAAAAACGAAGGATTAAGGTGAAAACGAAGTTAAAGATATGCTGTGGAAGGCATTATCTTAAGAGTGTAGAATCAATGACTGGAGGAGCTGTATGCTTGGGCACAGGCGCAAAGCAGTACGGGCCAAAGCAAGCCCGGGGCTGACCGGTGATTAAACCGGGGACCATGCTTCTCCCGCGATTCTTCCGGTCAGCGCTAGCGCAGCAAATAACGACCTCTGGCCAGTTACTAAATACCTGATTCTTCTTCTTCTTCTTCTTCTTATTATTATTATTATTAGCTAGTTTTGTATCATCTTTGTTATAAATTTCCGAGACTGCGCAATCCAGGACTCACTAATTTGGCTTCTCGACGCTGGCCGAAAGAATCGCGATCTCACGCGACAAGAATGACATGAATGTCACCTGCGTGGTATGGTCCACTGTTCACAGTTTTAATGAAATGCCTTCTGCGTTATCTTTCAGACCACATCTCAGTTCATGAGCGATTCCCGTCCAATCAAGAACTTAGTTTCATTGCTCGTCAACCCTTCCCTTCGCCCGTGCGCACTTCCACTCGCCCATGGTGTCGCCCAGTCTTCACGCAATTGCAGCGGAGGGGCCTGGAAAAACGCTTCCAGATAACCAAATACGTGACTAAGAGAGAACGGCTTCAGATAGGCGCCATGTTGGGTTTGAGCGAAACACAGGTGAAAGTTTGGTTTCAGAACAGAAGAACGAAATGGAGGCATGAGGCAGCGAAAAAAGAAGAAAAACAAAAAGAAGAAGCGTTAAAAGAAGCCAAGGAAGTGCAAGAAAAGGAGGAAGTAGCAAATTCAGAAGAAGAGAAAGAGGGAAAAGATGCATTGACAGATTTGTGCTCATCGACGACCAAGGAATCGCCGAAAATACTCAAAAAAGACTGATTCTGTCTCAGTAAATAGCTCGTTTTACGTTATTATGTTAGGATCGAAGGACAATTTAGATTATGTACTCAAGCTCTTAATGAGGCCTTGACTTCTGTTGTTGCCACAGTTTCCTGCTTCAACCGTTTGACGAAAGATACGCACCCAAAGTGAAAGTGTGCAATTTGGTATGAAGAGTTGTTGAAAGTTGTGACGAAGTTGTGTTTTCTGACGTGTACTTCGCGTTTCCCACGCGCGTTTGTGTGAGTGTCGATTTCCTCACGAGCAGCTTCGTGGAACGCCGTGGAATAGACTTGTGTGCTTGCGTTTGATGAGGTTAAACTATCTTATGAATAGATGAGATCGAAGAACTTGCATTATAGCGAGACTAAGAGTAAACATTGTTTTTTAAGAGTGGATGTTCGTATCATAAGTAAATATGAAAGTGGAAGCAAGTTAATATTTCCAAAACCACTTTAAAATGTTGTTATTTCGTATTTATAACACCTGATTTGTCCTGTTGACCACCCGCTACCACACACCACTGCATTTGCGTGATATGCAATCAGCTCGGACGAAAATATGCCAATCAATGTTCTTGACCCTTAGGCGTGGCCTTCAGTTATCGCGAACTGGGATCACATGCAAACAAAAATACCATTATGAAAGGAAATTAGTAATTATTATAGTCCATCATAAGATAAGAAGAAATTAAATGCCTCCTTGCACGGAAGCCTTTGGACTCCACACATTGAACATGTTTTAAAAACTTAGAGTGCTAAAACAAGGAGTCTGAGAAGTCTTGACCAATGTCTTTCTTTCCACTGTTTGAAAGTGCTCGTATTATACAGTGAAACCATTCACCCACAGTTGCTCTAAATTCGTGTCGAAAGTTCTTCATTGGCCGGTAATAACTTTCAAGTTCTTCATAATGTTGCCGACAAATTTTGACACTTGATTGCGTGCCCCGCCATAGCGAAGACTGCTATCGACAGGTGGCTTTTCAGCGGTTAATTCACGCCTTTTGTGGCAGACTGAATATAGGTCCAGAATTTGTGAGTGTGGGAGGTCTGTTAAATTCAAGGAGCCGGTTCATTCGTTACAACTGATCGACGATACCACCGTTAGCGATGATTTATTGCTCCTGTACGTTCTGTGTACCAGCTCAAAACGTAATCCCTCTCTCACACGGCTTTGAATTAGCGTCGGTCTCACATCCTGAGCTGCCGTCATGTGCAAAAGTACCCACTTGGAAGGTCACTCCGACGACATCAACAGAAACTTCAAAAGAGCGCAGCACGCAAAAACAGTGGACAGAATGGATGACGAAGATGGAAGAAAAGCCAAAGCTCCAAGAACCGCTTAAGTTTGGCATTGAAAAAATCCTGTACGGGTCCTCCAATCCAGGTGAGACAATGATGATCTTTTTTCAAAAGGAAGCGGCTTCATGCAACATAGGTCATGATAGGTTCCTGCAAGTTTCGCGAATTCATGCGTTCGGTTTTTCCTGCATCATTTAGACATGTCATTTGTTCTTAGTTTTAGGTATTCCAAACAATGGTTTGAATAGGCTTAATTAATCCCTCGATGGATAGTCGATGTTTTCTTCTAGTCTTAAGGCCCGTCCACACTAATGCGTTTTCGAAAACCTCCGGCTCCCTGGAAACAGATAAGAAGATCTACGTCCACACTAGCATTTTCACATCGTATTCGGCTGTCCACACCAGAGACTGAAAACGGAGATCGAAAGACGTGTTTTTGTCACCAGACTTTCTTTACGACTATTCGATGGAAACTGTGAGGTAGGCATAACATTATAAGATTATAAGCCCCGTTTTCGGAGTCCACACTAGAGCGAAAGACCTCCGCTTTCAAAAGTCTCTACTTTCAAAAGCGTTTTCGAAAACCTCCGTTTCCGTGGAAATCCGTTTTTCATCGTTTCAGTGTGCACGGTTATATATAAAAGAGGGCTTTCGGCATTCGCATGTTAAAATTACACTTTTCTCGGTATGAACGCTGCCTAGGAAATCAATCGCAGATCTTTCCGTTGAGTATAGCTTGAAGAACGAGGCACAAAAAGACCATTAGCCTTCTTCGATAGATGAATTACAGTTCTCGGTTAAAAATGTTTTCTGATGCTATGCTTTACTGTTAAAACTTGCATTTAGACAAACCAGGCCAGGCCAGACACTCATGAATACAGTGAAGAAATCAAATCGAAATTAATCTGGAAATTGTCAGGTAGCGATTGACAACTGATTTCCTTTTCACCCCAGTGTCAGGAGGAGGGAGCTTTCGTTGTTTTCCGAAAAAAAAAACATTAATTCTTTACTGAGCCTTCCAGTTGGTTTCGGTAAGGCAAATAGACTTTAATTTAGTCACTTTCAAGTATGTCCCACTTCCTTTTCGTGTCTTAAGTCTTAATCCACGTCTTGATTACACAATACACTGCTTTCCGATCTAAATTTTCGATATATGAATAACAACTACATTTCCCGCAAGCTCATTGCTCACCGTTAAGTCACCTATTGTCGTTAATGTGCCAACCAGAGATCTCAAGATTGGCTGTCGAAACAAAGTGTCTTTTGTTCTGTGCTTGTCAAGAGAATTGTTTATAAACAGTGAATATCGCTAGCAAACGGGTCAATGTGCTAGTCTGATTTATAATTAAAATTGTTCGAGGCTTGACTTATTAATTTCCGGAATCCTTATCGGAAAGTGTGATAATATCAAATGTAAATCGCGTTAAACAAGACAGCACTGAACAAGACGGAAATAGACCACGGCAGATTTCCACCAGATCACTTACTTTCCTCTTTTTCTCACCCATATTCGTCGCCTGCCTCTCTATTTGTTCTTAGATTCCTGTTTGTTTGTTTTTGTCCTTTCGTTTGGTTGAGTCAAAAGTAATGAGCTACATTTGTTGGTAATTCGGGGACTTTTGACCCATTCGTTCGTGTTTACTGTAATTTTTCGAAACTGACACTGTGTCGTCCGAGCCACGTTGAAGATTTGGAGGGTGCACTGCACCCAGACCGAAGATTCGTGTGTGTTTTCAAAAATTGCACGCGAAAAAGACGCTCTTGTCCAGAAATACAACATGAAGTGTCCCTCTAGGTCTAAGCCTTTGGTTTCTATTTCCAGCAATACGGTAAGGGTGAAGGTTAGCGCTATAAAAGCAGCTGATTATCCTTACTCGAGGTCTGTATTCCGAGACAGGAGTGATGTAGAAATTGGAGCTGAGAAGAGCAGGGGTATCGCAAAGAAGCAGGAGCACATCACACCTGTACTACAAACGCTTCACTGGCTGCCAATCAGAGCCCGAATTGATTTTAAAATTCTACTTATTACATATAAGGCATTAATTAAATACTGAGGCTCCAGACTATATATCTGACATTTTAACAAAAATACAAACCAACGTGCAAACTTCGTTCCGCTGACAAGAACTTGCTAATTGTACCAAGAACCAACTCTAAACATTATGGTGATAGGGCTTTAGTGCAGCAGCCCCTAGACTCTGGAACGCCGGCTTTGCCTCTAAATATTCAGAACTGTCCGGCCTCAGTTAACTCAAGCTTCTCTTAAAACTTATCTTTTCCGTAGATATTTTGATTTGTAATACCTTTTTTTTTCTTTTCTTTTCTTTTTTTTTAACATTTAAATGAGTATCATTATTTTTTTAATTCTGTAAAGCATTGAAAATGCTATATAAATTATTATTATTATTATTATTATTATTATTATTATTAATATTATTATTATTATTATCTGAGTCCACAGCAGAAACAATTCAGTAGGTAGTTTCGTTATGCATTCAAGTCAATTTTTACCTTAAAATACAGAGCAATGATTTTGTTGTCCGCCTGCTTTCTACAACCTCGTTCCCAGGGTCTCTCTTCTCTGCCTTTATTGTCGTTGATGACAATGGAGGCAGAGAAGAGAGACCCTAGGAACGCGGTTGCTACTTTCTATTCTCTTTGAACTGCTGACAAATACCAGTTTCATCCTCTTTAAACGACGACGGCTACGGCAACGACAGCCCCACAAAGCAATAATATCATTGGTTAAAAGAGGAAAAAAGAATCGAGCTTCACGTGAAGCACACATTTTAACGCACTCTGCTTAACACCGGGTGATATCACCAAATTTGTGCAGGTAATCGCATTAGGCCGTGTAAAATTAAGGATTAATATCACGCGTATTTTCAGGGGTTGCAGGAATAGGACGTTTTCAACCAACCTCTAGCGACACCAATAACAATAGAGACATGTACGACTTCTGGTGGACGAACAAATGAAGCTAATGAAAGGTCTTTTGTTTTCGTCCACCAATATGGCGGCGATGACGTCACGTGAAAACCTCCTATTGCCCGCATTTCAGTGTTCAGTTCGCGTCAATGAGCTGTAAAACGAACAAATCAGCTAAATGAAATTTCATTTTTGTACAACAACGCCAAAGCAATGAAACCAACCCTGCTTACAAAAAAAACTTGCTACATGAAAATAATGAAAGTGATTTTGCTCGGGGAAATAAATTACTAGTAAGGGTGCGTTCGATTGACCCTATTCCGCATTCCGTAGAGTGATGATTTTAAACGGTATGTCCGGCGATTTGAAGCAACAAGGATAATAAAGATATGTTTAAAATAGAATTTTAGAAGGTGTTTGACAATCTCAATGGAAATCTCCGTAAAAACGAAGGATTCGTAACTTCTATTCCATGTATTCCTATTCCGGAATACGGTCAATCGAACGCACCCTAAAATTAAGAAAAAATGCCCTGTCTCAGCCAATCAGCATTTACTAATTTTCCCTTCATGTTTCAAAGACAAAGTGAGTAAACAAACGAGGTTAGTTCTCTATTTGTACTCTGAAACTGCTCGTTTCAATACGTCACAAATAGATACTAAAACAAAGAATGACCTACAAAGAGCTACAATGATCTGCAATGACGTGCAATGAGATACAATCAGCTACATTGACCTACAATGACCTACTTAAATGACTTACAATCAAAGTGAAAGACAAAAGAGGATCAGGGTGAAGAGTTTGGTGAGCGCAAAACATCCGTTCTGCGTGTGGTCACGCAACGCTTTTAGTCTATTGAATGACAGCCAAAATTACGACAGCAATCTTTACGGGCGTGGCCATACAGGCAGAAATAAACTGCTAAAAGACCCTTGGGAGGTTTTCCTTTGTTTTAAAGCTTTATTACATCCAATTAGAAATCACTGGTGATCCTTGCAATCGGATTGGCTCTCAGCAGTGCAATTTGTTCCCAAATCGCACTATTTTTTGCTCTAAATCGCACCATCCCTTAGCCAACAAGAATGGAACACTAGAAAAAACAACCGATCGGATTTCAAGGCTTGTTTAAGGTAACCAATCAAATTGCAGGAAAATGTAAGACAAAGAATCCATTGTATTGCAACTTTTGTTCCCAACTGGATCAATGAAATATTGGTACTGACCAGGTACTGACTAAATAGCTGTATTTTAGTGATTAAATAATAATATTGTCGTGTGATTTTTAAATGAATGTAATAAAGTGGTAATTGAACTTCATGTCGTGCAATTTTGGTCAGAAATCATACTTGTGATTTGAAATTGAACTCGCTCGTTCTATTATGATTTCAGACCAAATTGCACTCCATTCAGTTCAATTACCATTATAAAATGAAACGTACAAATATCAAGGCTTTGCTTGGCAACGATAAAGTCTTCATTAGAGCAAGAAAAAAATGAAGAGAAGATTATAAATCAATGTAAATAAGTTATTCTTCCCGCAGTGTGTTGATAGGTTCAGAGTGCACAATGAAAAGTTTCAACTTTAGCCTGCGTAGCTGCCAGTATTGTAGGCGCGCGCGATAAAGTTTTGGCCGCAATAAAGTGGCGGTATTGCAGGCGCGCGGAATTAAGCTTTGGCGGCGGAGCCGCTGGAAGCGAGCGAAGCCGCGAGGAGAATGGGGAGGAGGACTTTGTATTTATCGCGGCTTCGCTGCTCGAGATTAGCCGCTCCACCGCCAAAACTTTATTCCACGCGCCTTCAATACCACCAGCTACGCAGGCTATTTCAACTTGCTCAGCAACGAGGTTTTGATCAGTTCAAAGCGCAGAGTGGAATGTTTTTCACCTTTGTACTGCAGACATGATACAACCAGCTGCAGTGCCCTCAGAGCTGCAAATTATCATTTATTTTAGCTCATTACGGGCATTTGCTCATTTTAGCATACAATGTACCTCATTGTAGGTTATTGTAGATCATTGTAGCTCATTGTAAGTCGTTCTAGCTCATTGTAGGTCATTGTAGGTCATTGTAGATCATTGTAGGTCATTGTAGATCATTGTAGCTCAATGTAGATCATTGTAGCTCATTGTAGATCATTGTAGCTCATTGTAGGTCATTGCTGCTCTTGGGAAGCAGTGTCCGAATTTACCTGATATACACAATTCAGATCAAATAGCCTACTTCGGGAAATACGATAATACTCTTTGTTTGTCCCCCCAAATTTTGACTAAGCATTGTTTTTGTTTTCTCTTGGGACCATTGTTAAGTCCCAAGAGAAACTGGAAACAATGCCTATTCAAAATTTGGGGCGACAAACAAAGAGTATTATGGTACCTTCCGAAGGGGCCTATGGGCCTGGAACCCAGGCGGGAAAAGAGAGAGTCTCTGCCTGGGTTCCAGGCCCATTTTCGGAGCGGGTAAGAGGAAGTCCTGGAACAGGACAAACACAAAATATCTTAATTAGGAAACAAAGAAACACAAACCATTTTAGGGATCAAAAGACCGAGAACAAGCTTGGAAGTAATTTCGGGAACAAGGGAACACAAGCAAATTTTTAAAGGAAACAGGGGAACAAGGACCCTACCCCCTCCTCCAACCCCCACCCCTCCCCCCCCTTTCCTGGTGTAATGAATCATGGGACTTGGAGGTCTGGTGACGAGAAATACGTAGATAAGCGGGTTCGTGTCGGTCGTGTGTGTCAAAAATTGCTGTCATTTTCGTCAAAGATTTAAATATAGTTGTGTTTAATTAATCTCGTCTGAGTTCTTGAGCTAATTCCCCCGGGAGCACGATTACACTGGGAGACCCTCAAATATGGCAATCAGCGTCAGAGTATAAACTCATAGAATATGAATTCGGTTCATATCAAGCCCTGGACTATTTACCACTTTTGTGAAAAATTTTGACTCCATCAGAGACTAAAAGTCAACAATATACTGCCAACGTGTTTTTCGAAAAAAGAAACGTAATTTAAATGAAATAGTTATTCAGCGATAAATACTTCCGAGAGTATCAACAGATTTAAATTAATTCGCACTGTGTTTATTCTATCACACACCACGTCATTATAGGCTTGTCTAAAATCG
>NC_090883.1:42968841-42971341 GCF_036669925.1 Montipora capricornis
CTTCCAACCAGCGCAAATGAAATAATTGTTTTATTAAATTTTCATTGAATTCTGAACGCTTGGACACTTGGAAATTAAGCGACTCAGTTTCCAGCTTGGTAACACTTGACGCAATCAGTTTCCATATTAGGTCATACGATATACGAGCTGATAACCGAAATTGAGTGAACCAATCAGAAAGCTAGAAGTGCAATATCGGAGGTCGAAAATGTCATAATTGATTTTTTTATTCAAGAGCAGTCAGCAGAGTACAAATAACACCCAAAACGAGTACAAATGTCTCACGGTAGTTATACTCCAGAAGACCACTTTGACCGGTTTTTCACAAACATATTAGTCTTACGAAAGCGGCAAAAATGGCTGAAAATGCTAATTTTTCACTCGAAGAAAACGATGGATGCTTGCCAAATTTTGAGATTTTTGAAGAAAACCGAAACGTAAATACGAAAAAAAGAGAAAAACTGATCTCAATGTATTAAAACGGTGGCGCGAGTCCGTGAAAGAGGCAAGGGCCATTGAGGAAACTCTTCCCAAGGAACTTAACAACCTTTTATGTCATTTCTTCATCAAAGTCGGTTTTTCTCGACCGGAAGTTTACTTGGAAACTGAGATCATGCATAATTGTTAATATCTCTGTAGACCTTATGATAAAGAATTTTTGCGATATTCGATGTTAGTTTTCCTTACATGTAATGCAAGTGTTTTGAAATAAGATGCACGTCTCTTGTATTTTGACTCGCCCTACGGGTTCGCCAAAATACGGCGAGACTCGAAAAAACATCCCACGATACTACACACTAAATCGTCCAATAAGATATATTTGTTATGTGATTTAATTGGCTTCATCTGTTTTCTCTAAATAATCAATAGGACCGGCTTTCAACGTTTGAGTTGGAACAGCAGCATTTCCCGCGTTCATACTTGGGTGCTATCTGATAATGTTAAGGAAAAGATTCCACAGTGTCTATACCATTTCTTTTCAGAATCCTTTGGCGAGCATCTAAGTGTTCTGGATTCTCCACCTAACTGTTCCAAGAAACGGTACCAGTCCCTACCGTGGTCGCGGCCGGTTTTCACGTCAGATCAACGTACTACGCTAGAACATCACTTTCAACTTCAACACTACTTAACCAAAAGAGAGAGATTTTTTTTGTCACTGCACCTCGGACTCACGGAACATCAGATTAAGATCTGGTTCCAAAACAGAAGAGTCAAACACCGAAATGCGGTGAAAGAAGAGAAACAGAGAACAAGGAACACCGGTGTAGGAGGTGGAGTTACTTCTTCGCCTAGGCAACAGCACGAATGATGGATATATGGAATGAGCAAGACCAATCTCTGGCTTCAGCTTTTTGATGCAGAGCAATGTTCATGTCTGCCTCCTCTTCAAAGCGAGTCCAAGTGCGAAGTTTTTGTGATGGTAATTAGTTCTACTTTACTTATGGAAAACTAATTTTCATAAGAAAAACTTCGCACTTAGACTCGCTTTGAAGGAGGAGTTAGACATGAACTCCGAATTGGCCTATTCAATGACAATATTTTCTAGGTTGCCGTTATGGACAAGATCGCATTGTTTCTTTTCAGAAAATGCTTTATCTTGTTGAATGTAACTTTATTATAAAGAAAATCAATCAAGTCTCGCCACAGTAGATGGTTTATTTTGAAAATGTATTTAAATGAAATTGGCCATTTTAGTGTTCCGTTCCCCCGAACAATCCCATAACCACTCGAGTATACTCTAGTTCCCAGGCTTGCACTCTTTTCCAAAGAGAGCTATTTGTTCCCATAACACTCATTGTTTTCCCCCCAAATTTTGCATAAACCATTGTTTTTGCATTGCTCTCGGGAATATGCATTGTCCCAGGAGCATTTGAAAACAATAGTTTATGCAAAATGTGGGGGCAAGCAAGTGTATTTTTGAGAATGTGAAAATAGCGTATTAGCCTTTAGTAACTATTCGCTATTTCCCCCATCCCATAATGCAATACGTCTTGGGGGTTCTTTACATGAAAACAAGACAAGTTATTTACTCTTGGGACTAATATTCACAGTTCACTTCAGTGAACTGGATATCCATTGTTTTAATGCAAATAACCCTCAAAGTGAACTGTATTATGGGATTGGTGAAAAAAGCCAATAGGAAAAACTGGTTCCCTTTCGCTTTCCTATCAATGAAATCGTCCCCTCTGATTGTAAAAATCGTTAGAGCAATAAACGGGTTATTTCATTTGAAAGCTTGAATTTGCCTTTTTCACAATCGACCAAAGTGAATTCGATGCCTTGGTGATGTGGCCACATTAGCAGTTGCTCTATCTTATGGAAATTGGTACACCGGGCCTTCTCTGGTTTTCTATTTTCCTCCTAAAATTTCATGTAACAAAGATAGAAATGATTTTAATGTTCGGTGTGAATGTTGTTGCTACAGATTGACGCAAAGTTAACGCTGTAAAAAAAGCAAAGCTCAAAAACTTTTGAGCTTTGATTTTCATTCAAAGGCCGT
>NC_090883.1:42976341-42981386 GCF_036669925.1 Montipora capricornis
TCTTGACCATATGTCTCTGATAAAAGTTGGCAGAGATTTTTAAAACATCAAATGATTTTCTATTCGTATTTTCTTTATCTTCTTTTCGTTTTGTTTGAGCATAGTTAATACATGTAGGCTGGTTATGAAACTCGACAAGTTTCTTTGTTTCATGTTTTTGTTCGCTTCTTTGGCCTTGACCCTGCACAAAACCCGACAAAAACACGCTTTTTTCGGCAGGATAACCAATAAAAAGCTTCGACTAATTTATTCGAAATTAACTTGCGAACCAAAAACAAAAGATTGTGCAGGGTCACGGTCGGTTCAACATCTAATTGCGACTGTATTGTTCCTGCTTTTGAAATTCCCAGGGTTTCATAACCAGTCCCTAGATTAACTATGGTTTGAGCAAACGTTGACAAGCCCTGGAGATTATATTTGCGAGTCAGCCGAGGCTTAATTGGTCCTAAATCGAGAGAAAACGCACGCGTTTTTTCTCTTTTTCGTTGGTCCGATTCGACCATTACATGTTTACTGTTTTCTCCCGCTTCCATTGGCCCAAATATAATTACTTAGGTTGCAATAGAGCGGTTTTCAATTGAGTGTCGAAAGTAATTAGCGAATTGCTTTGGTTTTGCATTACTTCGCTCAGTGATTGGTTCAAAATTCTCGCGCCAGTTTTTCAGCCAATCAGAAGTGAAACCAAAACCAATCGTGGCTCGCGCGCGCACATTTTCCCGCGCTTTTGTGTCGGCTACGAGTGATTACATCGAGTTTTGATTGGTTCAGTGGAGTGTCTCTGTCCTTTTTGATTGGCCAAAATCATTACTTTGGTTTTGGTTTTACGACACTCATTTGAAAACCGCTCTATTACTTTATAAACTGCTCTAAACAAAGTCACTAATTCACATTTTGTGTGTTGTTCACAATGTATCCTTTGATACAATTAAGCCAACAACCGGCGTAGTGGGTACCAAATTTATGACAGAAGCGATATACGTTTATATACAGAGTATAGATATGCTTTTCAGTTATTTACAAAAAAGGTCTCTCAAAATACGTTTTTGTTTTAAAAAAAATAGTCCATTATCCTATAGGTATTACGTCTAAAATACAAATACACCATAGTGTTAAGCCATTGATTAGATACCACCAGGGTATGATATCACTGTTATTTGATTCCACAGCAAAAACAAATACCGTCTTCGTTTTTGCCAGCGCGATGTGGTAATAATATAGGATACTAGAATTTCTCCATTAATTACGAAGTGGCTGTACAGATTCTAGCGCTAGTCGGTCAACATACACTGGAAATTATAAAATAGGAGCTCACAATCTGCGAAAAACGTGAGTCGTCAGTCACCAAAATTCGAGCTTGCAAGCCGTTCAGTCTTCAAACGAAAAGATTCCTGCATAGATCGAATGAAATGATAGCAAGAACGAACCAGTGAGACACGTCTCACCTAGTTGACGGTGGAGATCACGTGCTCCAAGCACCTATCCCGTGTCAGGTGGCCAAGAGCACGTTGATCCCGCAACTTTCGCGGGCTGTGTATCATCAGACCCTCGTAGGCGCAGAAATAGTCACCCTTCCGACTTTCATCATCGGAGGAGGGGGAGGAGGGCGTCTTTCAACAGCAGCGGCTTTTTCCTTGGCTGCTTCCTGTTTTTTTCGACCACGTGACGGAAGAGTGTTTGAGCGACCCGAGCTCTTGTCTTGGCCATAGTGATTGACCAGCTGTCTGTAGCGCTGCTCTGCTGGAAAGTCTATGAGAGCCTCTTTGTTATAAGTGTGCGTGAATGAGGGACTGTCGTTGTTCGTAAGGCTGTAATCCCCGCGTTTGGTTTTCCCCATTCTGCGAAGAACGAATAAGGGAGTTAGCTTTGAAATTTTTGTAGTCCAGAGCCGTTTCAAAAGAAAGAAATTACGAAATGGTTCTCACATTAAATTTGTAAAGCGATTCGCCTTATTTTTTCACCACTTTTGAGACAAAAGACAAATCAATGATGACTTTTCCGCTAGCACTGCAAGGAGAGCGTTTTGATTGGTGCATTTGATTACGTGCACCTGTTGTGATTGGCCAAAAAATAACCTTTGTTTCGAGGTCACTTACAGGTGTTCAGATACCAGTAATTGAAACGAACTCTAACGATAACGAAAGAGCTCCAAAAACGAGAAGACAAGATGTCTGAAAGCTTACTTAAACACGTTGCCGATTCCCTTGTAAAAAGGTTTCTTGACAGCAACCTTCTGTTGCACATCGGTGAAGGCTGCATTACTTCTCATCGTTATGGGTACTTCTTCATCAGTCGGACTAACGCGTGCGTGACCATTTGGTACGTCACCACCTACAAGCCAAAAAAATAGGCCCTTATGTCACGCACTCATACAGACAAAATGTATCCGGGGTTTGCATTCGTTACATAACTCTAAAAAAATGCCGTGTTTCAAGGTCCCATAAGCCTCCTATAGCTCAGTGTAAGAGCATCCGAACTTGTAATCGGGAGGTCGTAGGTTCGACTCCTGGAAAGGAGCACTCGGATTTTTCCGAGTATCCCCGAGTCCTAGCTGCCACGAGTCTCTTATAGCGCAGTGGTAGAGCATCCATCCGAACTTGTAATCGGGAGGTCGTAGGTTCGACCCCTACAAAGGAAAACTTGGTTTTTTTCCCGAGTGTCCGCAAGTGAGTGTTGGTATGCCTGTGGTAAAAGACCACGACCTCAGCAATCAAATTTTGGTTTTCTTTGCCAGGATTGGATCATTAAAGTACATTAATCGCAAAAATACAAAAAAAAAACACAACAAAAACCTTGTAATGGTCCTACCTTGGTAAGAATAGTTAGCGTTCTCCACAGCCTTCGTGAAACTTAGATTGTCGTTACTTTTCGACCTACGACAGAAAAAAAAGAGGCTCAAAATAACTGTAACTAGCTCTGTTGCCAGAAAGCTGATGTGTTCAAAACAGAGAGGAAATGTACGAAATGTATCATTAATTTCAGATAGTGTGTTCAGTCCCTTCTTCTCCAGTCAAAATCATGTTGGACAAGAAAAGCAAACGTTAAACTTAAAAAATCAAGTAAGTTATGATCCTCGCAGTTATGAACGCAATTTTCGCAATTGCGTACAGAAGCCTGAAAAATTCAGGACTTCAACGGAGTTTGGAACCCGTGATCTCGCGATACCGGTGCGATGCTCTAACCAAGTAAGTTATGAAGCCACTGACTTTGGCAGCTGGTTTTTGTGGGTTCTTATATTCCAGTGATGAATGAATCAACGAATGAAAGGATATATGAAATGAATCATATATATATTGAACTGCGGACATGAACACAAGTGAAGTTATGATCCTCGCTTTTCGAAATTGCGTAGAGAAGCCTGGAAAATTCAGGATTTCTACTGGGTTTGAATTTTCAGGCTTCTCTACGCAATTGCGAAAATTGCAAATTTAAATAGGTAGTTGACTGTAAAGGGAATTTTGTGTTGCCTAAGAAACGGCGAGCAACTGACTGAGTCTGCAAACCTGGATACGAGTACCAAAAAGGGCTTCTGATTGGACCAAGGATATTGCGCCACCTTTCACTGACTGAACGCAGCGTGACGACAAAAAAACATAAGTTACTTTAAACTTTAAAGGTAGTGGGCCAACCTATATTACAGGAATGGTAAAAGGAGAAATCGCCACCTTTTGTTTTTTGTGTCGTTAGCTGCAAGAAGCTTGAGTTGACCAGTTGATTTGCTTTTATGCATTCGACTGGGTAGTGACCGCCTTTCCTCTTGAGCACCTAATACCAAACGACGAGAGAACACATAAGTATGAAAAAGTAAACAAACAGAGAGTTGGAGCAGGGGCTACATGATCTAAATTTGTCAATTTTATGCAAGTCACGAGGGAGGTCGTGAGTTCAACTCCGCCGGACCAACACTCAGGGTCTTTAAATAACTGAGGAGAAAGTGTTGCCTTTGTAACTACATCTGCAAATCGGTAAGACTTTCAAGTCTTCTCGGATAAGGACATTAAGCCGGAGGTCCCGTCTCACAGCCCTTGTTCATAAACTCTGTGGGACGCACCAAGTAACGGCAGACCGTTTAAGGCCCACCACAGGCATTGCGTGCCGCGGAATAATTTTCCTATACGAAAATTCCACCCGAAGCTGAAATTCATCTAATAGCCCTTTTCACGGTTAGTTTTTCTTATTTGCATTACAATGTAATCTAACGTGGATGAGAGACAATTTCGGGTTAAAACTACAAAATAGCCCGAAATTGCCTCACATACATGCTAGATTATATTGTAATGCAAATGAAAAAACTAACCGTGAAAAGGGCTATTGGATCACTCCGATAAACAATGCGAATTACCATAACAAAAACAAACGGTCGAAAAGCCTGTCGGTTGAAGGTGGGCCTTTTACGCAAGTACTTTCGAAATGTGAACAAAAACGAGAAGTGATTTTTTTTTCATCGTAGTAGCAAAAGCCAAAAAAATGGTACTAAATGGAAATGTAAATAATCATTTAGCCAACCTTTTTCGAATTGTTGCGGTAATAATTCTTCCGAATCAGCTCTTCTAAGAGGTTGGTGTGTGTTCGATGCTTCTGGTTTTGTCGCCTCGTCCTGCTCGTCCTCCTCATTTTCTTCCGAGCGATAACCTTGAGCGACAAGTCACAAAAAAGCAAAATATTATTACAAAAATGCCACGAGCACATTAACTGGGGAGGCTTGGCCACTTTGTGCGCTGGTTTTTGTTAAAACTGAAGATTCCTCCAATGTTTTAATCAATTGCTTGATCAAAAACAACCTACAGATGACGAACGAAAAACGAAAAAATCTTCACTGAATACAAGAGAAATTGACACTAAAACATTGATTCTTGTCGACGCAACTTATTAAGCGTTTCATTCCCAAGATCAAAACGTTCATTCTCCTAACTAGTACCATACATTCTTTGTTGGGTAGTCATGAGAATTTGGTGTTACATCATGATCACACCTCTTAAGCTGATAATAATCTTCATTCTCAACAACTATCTGACTGACATTTCATTGAAATTGTGAAGAGAGTTTAC
>NC_090883.1:42986486-42988986 GCF_036669925.1 Montipora capricornis
AGGGTTAGCCAAATTGAAGGTTTTAGGTTACTTTCAAAAAGGTAAAACAGTAACCTGCAACGAGTGACCTGTGGAATGTGACCTGTGTTTTAGACCCGCCGCTCTATGAATAACTTTTACATGGCCAGCGGCCTACGTTTAATTTCTTTAGAAAATCAGGAATAAAAACATACTTTGCTGGAGTAACATTTCTGATAAATTGCTCTTTCATTCTCAATGATAATATCAACTGTTTGAGAGGTGCAATAGTTACAATACTTTTGAGGTGGAAAAAGGAAATAGAATAAAATGACACAGCAGAACATTCTTCGCAAGAACAAAGATAAACATCATTTAAGTTCTCCTTAGGGTCTAAAATGTTGCATGGTTTCGAACATATAATGAATGAACAATTCTTCCACTGTTGCTTTACATTTTAATAATGTTAACACATTTTAATCTCATAGGTAACACATGTTTGTGCACATATATTCTGAAAATGTTGTACCAAATTCATTAATGTATCTATTTCAATTGAAGTACATGTTGCAAATGGGTCCCATACCTAATAAATCTCTGCTATGAGAGTAAAAAATTTTACACCTCCCATTAGGCAGACAGTATATTGCTACTGTGTAAAGTTCAAGTGTTAAAATATATGCATGATAATTATCCATAAGCAAAGAATCAAAGGCAGCTAACATTGATATAACATAAGGAAAGTCTGAAATTATAGGATTAGTGCACTATTTAGCAAACCACTATAACTATCACTGTATGTCAACTGATAATTAATGTAGCTTAAGTTAATTTACCATAACAGGCAAATCTGTCAAAAATAGGAGTCCCTGTTTGCATGATTGTGACAATGCTGAATACATATTATTCCCAATATTTATAATTTGAACAAGTCAGCTGAAGAGGTTATTGGATTCCTGAAATTTTAAACAAGTGTCGACAGAGACATTGCCACACGTTGTGTGCCTGCATTTGCCGTACCAAATACTTCAACATTACCTTGACTGTATGGTGCGGCAATAGTTTTAGTTGGTTCCACAATAATCCTGGACCTGTGTTGTTTTTACGTCATTTGCGAGTCGAATTAACTCAGGGATGTAAAAGCGATACAAATAGATCTTTGTAAAGCCACAGACGACTAATGTGTTACATTTCATAAATGTGAACCAAACTTTTCAATACTGCCAAATAAATGGCCTCTAAGTAAAACAAAAGTAAGACAGAAAACCAGAATTACCCCTTGAAGCAACCTCTAAATTCCTTTGCCACCAAATAAACATAATGCATATCGACTAGTCTGTATTCTCAAAGAATTCCCCATTTTGACTTCGTCGCATGCCCATACTGACAATAACAGTAGTTCTAAGAACAGTTCAGATTGTTAAAAGTCGGATCAGTATTTTCTCAGGTAGTCTCAGTTTCGCTCCAAGCTGCCCTAAGGTTCTCAAAGATCACTAGGAGCTGAGATGACCGGATGACCGGCATGTTGATGGAGATCAGTTTGAATGACCTTTATGTCGATCCCCGCTCTCGTGCAAAGAGGGTCCCAATGGGGTGGTGGCCTTTACGGTTATCGGCTAAAATTTTGGCTCTTAGCCAATGTCAACAGCTCGATCGGTACGACCCGGGCCGTACGACTGCGACTACAATCACAAAGTTTCAACAGTCAAGATGCGATGATTCGGGCGCGAGTGTCAGCCCTTCGTCAGAGCGAATGAACGCTCGAAACGTCAGCTTTCCAAATATTTCACGGTGGTTATTCGACCTTTATCAACTCCCACCGACGCAGTACCACAGTTTCTTTAGAAAATATAATTTTGTTTAATGTTGCAAGATGTTGCGTTGAAATGTTGCGCACATTTGGCCAGGCCTTTAGAGAGCTTAAGATGGCCGAACACAGTTTTCACGCTCCCTCTTACTAACCAAATGCAGAGTGCGCGCACAGATTGCAAAAAAATCAACATGGCTTCAATACAGCAATCATTTTATTTCCTCAGTGCTTCTGCTACCTGTATTATTTTCCCTCAGAATTAAAGAGAGAGTTTAATGGCCTTAGTCTTTTATGAGAAACGTATGTTACAAAAGGTAACGATGCAAAGAAGTCCGCACTTTGCAGATTTTTTTTTGTTATCGAAAGAACCCAGCTAAATGCAGCGCATGCGTAATAAGTTAACAAATTGTGATTCGGAAATACGCCTATTTCTCGTGGACCACTCATTAGAATTTAACGAAATTTGGCACGAAAGTACGTTAAGAAGTAAAGTAAGTATTTTCTGTTGAAGTATTGAAAAAAATTTAAGCGTTAACAGAGGAAATTTTAGATATTCCAGTGAACCTTCCACAAGGGATAGTTAAAGAGCTCTCTGTCAAATTATTATTAAAATAGTGTTAACTTATAAGTATCGTTACAAGCTTGTTGCATGAAAATTATGAACAAAATCTAACAACCAGATTTTCTGCAAATACATTGCGAAGTATAGCATAAAAAGAAATTATCACATGG
>NC_090883.1:42991486-43008986 GCF_036669925.1 Montipora capricornis
TACAAACAATGCGAACAAATGCTATGTATAAATTAATTAAACCCTATTCAAAAACACACTACAATGCCTTTTCAATTCAGCGAAAGGAATGAAACATGAAGAAGCAAAGGTTACTTGAAAATCTCTCCACATAGTTAGAAATAATTGTCAGAGAGTTTTTCAATTAACCTTTGACAGTGATCACATTCTTCATAATTATCACTGTTTCCATTTTCATCCACGTTTCGGCATGCAAATATACACTGAATTGCAAAGGCAAAGTCGTGTTGTTGAATAAAATTTAACCCTTTATTAAAATATC
The DNA here is from genome assembly GCF_036669925.1 of Montipora capricornis. NCBI lineage: Eukaryota > Metazoa > Cnidaria > Anthozoa > Scleractinia > Acroporidae > Montipora > Montipora capricornis. Next base: position 42,991,788 of record NC_090883.1, read on the forward strand.
TACAGACTATACAATTTTCCTCGTATTCCATCTCAGGATGATTCTCCTCACAGAGCTGTAAGAGAGAGCAAAGTATGCTACTGGAATTTCGCATCCTTGCAAATCTAGCTATTGAATCTAGCACGCGGTAAGGAATCAAACACTCGTTTGCACATTCGTTTTGCACATTCGAAACTACTTAAATTTGAAAAGCAGCAAATAATGCTATAGGAATTTCGTTTCAAGGCGAACTTTCTCCTTCTGGAAAAGTTTCCTCAATTGTACCATCTACGATCGCGTTCTATTACACATTGACCGCTCCAGTTATTCATTTACTATTGTATAAAACACTGTTTAAAAATTACGGACAAACGTAGATCATGCTTCTGCCGCTATAAGTGAAAGATTTAGAGAACAACAAGCGTAGTTTCGTAAAATATAATGATCTCCTAAATTTCTATTTTACCAAATTAAGACCAAAAGTAATTTATGCGAATGCTTTAAACTCTTAAACACGCAAGCGGTGCTGCTATTGTCCCACTGCTGGGACTCCATTCATAAAACTTTATTCCATACGTAATATAAGGGCCTTACATTTATTCCTAAAATTGAGGAAGTGTTTGAGAATAGCGAAATCGACTCTCATAGAGCATTCCGTTAAAAGGATAACAATTTGAGCACGAACAGAAGCTTTGCTTTTACTAATTTGTAACGATTTCAACTGAAGCGTATAAAATCAGTAATTACGCAAACACTAAAAATCACGGTGGAAATTAAATAAGTGCAATTGATCCGCTCGAGTTATTCATTTGCCGTTTCTGTGAATAACGAAAGTCACTGAAATCGGGATACAAGTAAAACAAGAGGTTTTGTTCACAAGCCTGGGCAAGCCAAAACAGTGATAGATAATTAACAAAACGCATCCTGTATTACGAGCAATTCACGAAAAATAAACCAAGCATTGGTTTCACCGGAACCGTAAAAATGATACATGCATGACACTAGTATCTTCATCAAATTGTTTGAAGACAAGTAGAGTAATCATCGAAGAGCATTTCAAATTGAAATAAAACCATGTCACGCCAAAGAGGCCGACAAACAGCCCCAGATTTATTTAAGAACACAAATCTCGTCACGACTAGTGCACAATAACACAAGGCCTTAACCACACGTCTGGACAAGCTAAGGCTTATGGACTTTAATTGTGAGCACGCAGTGTTTGATCCAAGAGGCGGATTATCCCACAAGAATTTCTTTAATGGTTCTGAATTATAATTAAGTAAGAAATGGAAAACACTCCTGACCAGTGTAGCTTAAACGATTTTATTTGCAGAACGGTTCAGTTATTATTAAGTCAGTAAATATACATCAACAAATACTTCAAACGTTTTACTGAATTAACAGGAAACGTTTATCACAATGTGATATTTGCGAAAAATAGTTCTCTTTAAACAAACGAACCACAAAATACATAATCGTAGCAGTGATTACCTTAATCCAAAAACGATCTATGAAAAAAGCATTCTTGATAGAAGTGAGCAATTGCCTTCGCGAGTAAGAAAGAGTTTTTCAAGACGTTGTCCACGTTTTACAATATTTCCCAGCTTGGATGTTTTGACTTTGTAAACAGTCCCGTTAGTACATTTTGAGTGAGATTGGTTACTGAGACACTTTTGCTCCGAGCAACTCCGAGTTGCTGCGAGCAAATATGAGTACCGGTAGGTCCCTGTAGGAGAAGCAAACTGTAACGACAGAGTTGCTCCCAGCAACTCCGAACAACTCCGAGCAGCTCCAAGTAAATATGAGTAGGTCCCTGTCACGAGGGGGGAGCAACTAGCAACGACAGAGTTGCTCCGAGGAACTCCGATGAACTCCAAGCAGCTCTGAGCAGCTCCGAGTAAATATGGATAGGTCCCTGTAGGGGGAGCAACTGGCAGCGACAGAGTTGATCCGAGGAACTCGGAACAGGTCCAAACAACTCCGTACAACCTCCGAGTTGCTGCGAGCAATATGAGTAGGTCCCTGTCATAAGCAATAGGCCATTGACTTTGGAGGGTATATAAGCCGTAAGCGGTTATTAATAGCCTCTTCATAACAAATACGTCAATGAAATGTCTGTATTCATTTTTTATTACACCATTGAACCAATTAAAAAATATTTACAACATTGAGCAATCACAGTTCATGTGGCCTTTGAAAAGCATCCATTAGGTAGGCGCTTGGCCAAGTGACACGCCATTTGAAAGGCTGACGGTGGTATGACGTTCTCGAGAGATCTTCCACTCTGCTTGTACGGGTGATATCGAAATGGCGTTACGGTCTGCTTCTTCTTTGGTTGTAAGCCACCATGCGTGGTTGAAAGCCAGGGTATCGAGTTTGTTGTGAGGGAGGATTCGGTTTCACTAGGGTGAAGGCTAGGTTTTCACTAGGGTGAAGGCTAGGTTTTGGCCGCCATCTTGAATATACCCTCGTACACCTACGTGGTATGCATCTCATTATAAACCTTATCCAAAAACCGGTTTGGGTAGAATTTTTCACCTGAATCTATTTGCATCCATGAATAAAATTCACCTAGTCATCCCCCCTATACTCATGTTTTCACCAAAAATAACACCAAGAAACGTAACTTCCTTAATTAACGCGGATCATCTTGTGACCATATATTCAATATTTAAATCAAATTCTTCTCTTTTTTGCCTTGGTTTGAAGATTACATGGTTCGATTTTTTAATATTTAGTGATAACGTATTTGCTTTAAACCATTCAGATAACTCAAGCATTTCAGAATTTGTAGTACGTGTTAAAGTATGTGTTTTCAAGTAATGCTATGATCTTCGCAGTTATGAACACAATTTTTACAATTGCGTAGAGAAGCCTGAAAAATTCAGGACTTCAACGGGGTTTGAACCCGTGACCTCGCGATTCCGGTGCGACGCTCTAACCAACTGAGCTATGAAGCCACTGACGTTGGGAGCTGGTCATTTGTGGGTTCATATATGATTCATTTCATATACCATTTCATCATTGATTCATTCCTCACGGGACCATTAGAACCCACAAATGACCAGCTCCCAACGTCAGTGGCTTCATAGCTCAGTTGGTTAGAGCGTCGCACCGGAATCACGAGGTCACGGGTTCAAACCCTGTTGAAGTCCTGAATTTTTCAGGCTTCTCTACGCAATTGTAAAAATTGCGTTTATAACTGCGAAGATCATAGCTTTACTTGATTTTATACACGCAGTTCATATATGGTTCATTTCATATACCATTTCATCATTGATTCATTCCTCACGGGACCAATAGAACCCACAAATGACCAGCTCCCAACGTCAGTGGCTTCATAGCTCATTTGTCTATTGCGTCGCACCGGAATCGCGAGGTCACTGGTTTAAGCCCCGTTGAATTCCTGAATTTTTCAGGCTTCCCTACGCAATTGTAAAAATTGCGTTCACAACTGCGAAGATCGTAGCTTTACTTGATTTCATATCCGCAGTTCATATATGATTCATTTCATATAATATTTCATCAGTATGTGTTTTGTCATCACGTAAGGCGACCAGAAGGGATTTTGCAAAGAAAGTGACGTCACACGTCACAGAAGTCAAGTCACAAACCTAAAGGCTAGCTATTTGGCGTCCGTGGTAAAAAAAAAAACGTGAGAAGGTAAGTTCATTTTAGGTGCAATTACTCTGTTTTTTTTTTGGGTTGATTTTTGTTGTTTTCCTGCTAATGCTGGAAAATCAACTTTCTAATTCCTATTATTTAGGAAAGAAACTCTTTTTTGTCAGTTGTACCGGCTGACGAGCAACAGCGCTGCAGACGCCGAGACTCAGTCTTTCCGAAAAACCTAGAGTAAGTCTCTTTTGAAAGATATATGTTTTCCAAATTTCTTGATATATCCTTTTGCATGTGCTTGTGTTTTGTCTCTATGGTCTTAAACTTTAATGTTAAATTTTGTACAACTTTAATGACCGTCAAATTTAATTTCTTTTTTGGAACGCTTCATTTTTATTCCTCACTTTCTTTCCTTTACAGAAATGTACCAAATGGATTGGACATATCAGCTAACACTGGCAGATGTGAACTTTGCTTTACATTCAGAATCATTTCAGGATTATCGATCGTAACTGGAAAGAGTATTTCCAGCCGTGTTCTCTTCCAATAAAACAATAAGTTCATCCTCTGAATCAATCTTTGATGGTAGCTCTGAAAAAGCATATATCCTGTCTTTCTTAACTTGAAGTCATGATTCAGTATTAAGAAAGAAGACAAAGAATCAAAACTGCTGTACAATTATAACGATGCCGTAAAATCACTGACGCGACATGCTTACGGCAAACAAGTCAAGTCACAGACGCCGGTCTCGACCCAGTTTCACCTTGGCTACTTGGCATCCGTGTTGACAAAAACGTCTTGTGCTTAAGCTCCCTATTGGCATACATGGATGAGTGGACGTACCTACGTCGGTTGATGACGTCATGGCCATAAAACCAAAATTTCTCGCATCGATAGGTTACCAAATTTCCGCCAAAGGCCCGTGCGTGGAGCGCCGCTACAAATTCTGTGGTGAAGGGCAGCGTCACAACAAAATAAAAGATTGTACAGCCCACAATAACCAGTGCGTTTACTGCAAAAAATGACACCATTTTGCACCAGTGAGTGCGGGAAAATAACATGACGATTCAATTCTTCGGTTAAAGGAGAGCGGTGAAAGCTCTGCAGGATCCATCCTCAGGCCTGAAGACATTTCAACTGTTCAAGTCCAATGGTGGCCGCTAGTTTGCAACTCTAAATTTCTTAAACGAAGAAAGCAAGCAAGAAAACCTCTGAAATACCAACTGGGTATGGGCTTAACTTCTTACTTATCAAGCCATCATAATTTATTGATTAGCACCTAATATGGCTATCCTCAAATGGAAGCCAGTAATACAAAGCTTTAACTGTTTAATGGCTCTCTCTTCAATTTTCTGGGACTAATAGATCTTAGAGTCACTTGCGGTGGTCGAATGGAAGTGCTTAAGTTTAAAAAAGATGGCCGTTCAAACAAACTAATGTTGTCTGCTACCACGTCACCTACCAATAGCTGGGACTCCTGAAGATGCACTCCCAAGGTGAAATATTATACACTTAACCCCACAACAAGTCGTTCAGGACTACAGGGTCGTCTATGAGGGTCTAGGCCACATTAGATGTATTTACCAGCTTTGTAGTCGACCCGGCATCAGTATCTGTTCAGCATGCTAGTAGGCGTACATCCGTAGTCCTTCGAGAGGAAGCAAAAACTAAAGTTGTATTTCTAAAGAAGAAACGTGCACCAGGAAAGAGGAATGTCCAACACAGGATAAGTAACTTAGTAGCAGTAGTAGTAGTATCCAAGCCAGGCAAAATTAGGATTTGCCTTGATCCTCCAGAGCTGAATGAGGTCATCAAACGTCCCAAATATCACATTTCTACAATCGAAAAACTGCTACCAAAACTATGCGTGAACGAATGACGTAATAAACCGTATCATGACATCTCCCCTCTAGCTAATGAAAGGAGTAATAAACATGCAATCAAAAATATCAACATTGTCCACTTTTCATTGATCAAGATCTGTCACAGTCATGCAAAGTTAATGTTTCAGCTGATAACAACAACTCGGATTAGCGATGTACTAAATGATTAATTGCGCTTAATCAACTTATTATATACAGAGTCATTTAACCTGAGTGGTTGTACAGTTCTACCAGATCTAGTGCGGATAATACCAGGGGACTGGATGGTGTCACTTTCTGGGCACTTAGTGATCCCTCTGTCACTTATTGGACTCGTGGATGGTGCTTGTGTTACTATCAGGGGTCTTGATGATGTCTCTCCTGTCTCGTCTGTAGGGAGTGCCTTTTGTGGTCGCAACCACTGATCTAGGGGTGTTAGCATGATTGGTAACTGTAGCAGGTTTCCAGACATTCTTTGTTTTTAGTCGAACAGTGTCACTCTCCAGTTTTGACAAGAGGTAGTGACTTGGCGCCTCTGTCAAAGTACAGCTTCTGTTTTCTGTTGAGCCAGGAGCTGGGACTTGGCATCTGTTGGAATTCTTGCATCCAGTAATTGTGTTGTAGTGAGAAGTTTGATTCTTAGCCTTCTGTTAAAGAAAACTTGAACTGGGGAATAGCTCAGGCCAGTTATAAGGGTATTTCTGCTTTCGAGCAAGGCAGTGTATGGGTTAGTGCCGTCTTCATAAGCTTTCTTTAGTACAGATTTGGCTGTTCCAATGGCCTTTTCTAATTGTCCATTAGCTTGTGGGTGCTTGGGACTTGTAGTTGTGTGCTTAAAGTGCTACAATGTCCTGAAAATCAATTTTTATTTTTCTTTGGATTTCAAAACTATGTTAAATAATCAGTAAGTGACCCAAGTTTTAAGCCTCGATTTCAAAAATGCACCTGTTTATTGTAACTGGAATTTCCTGTTTAATGGTCCGCCATTACTAACTTTAAAATCTTGAGGGAGCTGGATCGAGGAGAAAATGACGTCAATGACTCAATAGTTGAAGAATGCATTGCGTGTGTACGGGAGTTTTGGGTTTTCAGACTTTCAAAATCCTGTTTTGCATATATAATAAGCTACGTTTACACGCTGGAACTTTAAGGTACTGAGTAAGTGACGTTACTTTTCTCTAGATCCAACCCTCTGAAATCCAATCGGTCAGTTTGGAACGTCAGTAATGACTTAAGTCGGTTTCTTGCAATAACTATTCTCTCAAGGTGTTGCAGGATATTCCACAGACGATTCTGTCTCGAATGTAACTCTTACACAGTTCACCAAATTCGCACGTGCTTGCTTTTGTACGCAGTTCGGTTACGTACTGATCGAGGAGTAAAGAATTTGTGACTTTCAAATTTGATGTTCCGCCTCAGATTGCAATAATTTTCAAATTTCTGGAGTAAGACGCCAAGGTTTGGACTCGCGGTCGATGTGTTGTAAATTTCCAGTGCTTCTCCGCGGAGATAAAGAAATAGAGCGACTTTCGCTTCTCAGGTTTTTTCTTTGAGGAAAACAAGATAAAGAATTTCCAGACTTTTCCTTGGAAACAGACGCCTTGGAAGCCTCTCAAAGGTCTTCAATGTGTCCTGTGAGTTACAAACAGTTACAAAAGGCAATAGGCCTGGCCCTCCAGTCTTTTGGGTGAAAAGTCGTAGTAGGGTGGCCAGAGTTGAGGCGTGATGTGCCCATTGCAGTCCTAGAATATTGGACCTTCAGAGAAGAAATTTATCTTCGCCGTAACGGTCTCCTGTTCAAGAGTCAGCACATCATTACCATTGAGAACGGAAATCATTGCAAGAAGCCATGCTATTCATCTCGGAATTGTGGGATGTTTGCGAAACGCTAGAGACGTCGCCTTCTGGCCTGGAATGAACAGCAACCAAAAGCAAGCAATCACCTATTGTTCTGTATGCGCAGAGTTTGAAGCAAGGAGCCCAAAAGAGCCGTTGCAGAGGAAAGAGTACATTTTTCTAGTAGACCACAGTTCAGACTTTCATTGGAACTCAGTGACCCAACTTTGCCATGAAAATTACCAAGAACCTGTTCAAGAAAGCACTCCGCAACGACATAACACCCCGGCTTGTCTTACTGGGTGAAAGACACACGCCCGAGGAAAGCATTGCATCAAGTCCAGCACAGCGAATGATGACTCGTCGAACTAAGACCCGTATGCCGACAGTTGCATGCAGCCCTTCTCTATTTTCCCGTCGATGAAGAAGTAAAGTAAAATAAAGCAGAAGAGACGGAAATCAAAGCTTTATCATGACCAGTATGCAAAGCCTTTGCCGTAATTAGAAATTTGGCAAGATCTCAGGGTCGCTGAAGTACAGAAATGAAAGAGTTGGCAAACGGGGTCTCTTGTCTATCAGTTGTCTGGTGAAGACTGGGACAGAAACCATGCGTCGGAACAGGCAGTTTCTTAAGCTCAGGAACAGTCAGCAACAGACAGCACTGCCAAAGTAGTAGGTCTTACTGGTGAGAGTGTGCCTAAAGTGCAAATCCGAGCAATTACCAGTTCAAGTGTTCCTAATCCTGCACCCAACTCTGTGTTAGAACCCGTACCAGAGCCATGACCTGGGCCTCCACCCGTGAAGAACACCTACGCTTGGATTATGAAGCTGCTTAAGCTTTTAGACTTTGGTTAGGAGCAAGGTTGCACAGTCGGTTAGTGCGCGGCCTTGGTGCATAAGGTCCTGAGTTCGATCCCCGGATCTGACATTCTTGTTTCGACTTCTTTCCTTTCAGTGTAGCTTAAGTAGCTTTTAATACCCTTAAAACGGAGCACTGATGATGGAAAGAGGGGTGTAAAATGAGTGCACTGTCGGCTTCCTGGGAGCATACTCTCTAGAGAGTAAAGAAACTTCCGACGTTAAATAAGGTGTACCTTTACCTTTACCTAGACTGTTGTGGACACAGACTTGCTGAATGCAGAGCTCTCTAAGAGTTATTGTTTTTCTTCAATTACTTATTTTGTAAGTGTAATAATTAATTTCTTAAAAAGGGAAAGATGGTACGATTCTGAATTTTTTTGTGTTAATTGTCTCATTTATTTTCGTGGTGACTGTCATGTGAGCGTTGTATGTTTATATTTGGTAAAAACATTGTAAAGGTTGCTCTGTTTAACAAGTCAATCCCGTTGATTGGCCACAGCGTATTCAAGATGGCAAAATCTCGAACAAAAGGAATGTGACTTTGTACCACAAGTGAGTGTTCTATATTTATACTTCAGGCGGTCTTGAGGGCGAAGTGCAACGACCAAGTGCAATAAAACTCCTAAGGGTTAGCCCGCCAAGCACACCGGGGAGTCGAGTCCCGCCTCACAACTAAAGCAAATTCATAAAAGTCAATAACCAACCCTGGCCTATCCAAGTCTAAATCCATAAGCAAAATAAATGAGAAGTCCGTGGCTCAATAAAGTCCGCATCGTGTCAAAAAATCGTAATTGCTAGATGAGTCCCCCCCGTCCCCCAACCCGGGTTAAAAACCGTGATAAACCAATTTGAAAAATCCAAGACCTCAACAAGTCCCAATCGAATCATATTTACTAGATGGGTACGGTCTGAGTCGAAATCCATGAAAAACCATTGACACATTTATGCAGTCAAAACTCTTTGATTTAATCCTCTCTGTCTATTTCGGTTGTTTTTCTCTCTTTATTAAGTATCCAATTCACCTTTTTTTTTTCGTGGTGATGATTATTACTGGCTTCTTTTAAACAATTGTTCACGGTTTTAAGTTCTTCATTTTTACCTGAGCTTCTGTCATTGATTGAGTCACTTCGGCACTTCTCAGTCCCTTCAAATTGTTTTTTATGTATGCGTCACGTGACCCTGAAAGCTGGTATTGGTACGGTAATGAGTTTTCTGCGGCCAATGACAGCTATGCCACCACCACCATGCTTTCCAATGTACAAGAAACGTCAGAACTAAATCATGCCTGTGGCCCTATATATAGCTCTTACTTATTAGGTATTTGCTGAAAACGCGGTATTATTTCGTTTTCAAGACGTTTAATCGACAGAAAAAACAGGGGAAAAGTCTTAGTCAAAGATAGGAACTTGAATGTGAAAGACGACCCTGCGGATATGGTAGAACTAAAGCTTTTCATCACATTATCAATGTCCTCGCATAGGACTCTTGTTGGGTTCGGGTTTGAACCGCTCAGGATGAAGGCGGTTGAAACTCGAACTCAAAAAACAAGTTGGTCCTGTCAGTTTAGCGTTACACTTTTAAACTTTACCGCTATGTCAGTTGTGTTTTCTATAATATTGTTGGTTAGGTGAATTTATCCGCTTGTAACGAACATTTAATCTCTAAAGAATCATTGTATTGATACTGATCATGTTGTAAAAATTTAACTGTTACACTCACTCACTATATTTGAAACATCGAAACATGTTCCTTTCCTTTAATTCAAAAGTGGTTGCATTTTTAAAAATAATTGATTCCGTTTATTTATTTTTATATAAATTTATCCTTTGTCGGCTCAAGCCGGAAATATTTCAAAACTGCACTGCTATGAACTCAATACGCTCTCTGTTATTTACACCAAGAGATGGAAAGAGTAACTATTTAACATGATGAGGTTAACTACTTTACTCATGAAAACCAGTTGACATAATCTTACTGTTTTTCCTCAGATTCCTACAGAATAACAACATTACTTTTTTGACGAATGGAATTTTTGCCAAACTTGTGAATCTTGAATATTTGTAAGTAAGACCAGTGAAACATATTTCAAATCACAGCTACCATGGTTTGACCATGCCTCACCGTTTTAGCTATCTGAGGTAACAGCCTTGGGTAAACTTCTTGCTGAAAACTAATTGCAATATTCCTTTTCGCCTTAAAATTCTTCAGAAACGTAATTTGTATAGGCAATTTATTGTTTCAATCAGCAGCTTTTTCTGTTTTAGATTATTGAGTGGAAACAAACTTCAAGAAATCCCAGACGGGGCCCATCGCTAGAAATCGGAGACATTTTGAGCCCACGTTCAATAAATCCTGTGGCAAATTGGTCAGGGAAGCGAGAAATATAGGGCGCTGGCGATATTTTTGCTTTCCTTGGCTCGATTTTGCTCTACAACCCATAGATTCAAAGCTAGTTTTCTGTAGTTTTGTAATCATGCGACTTTGTTTCACAGCGGTTTTCCTACTAAACAATATTCTTCTTCACTTTGGTCAACCTCGAACCCAGGCTCTCTCCCTCTTCTTCTCCCTGAAGAGAGAGAGAGCCTGGATTCGAGGTTGCATTTATTTTTTGTCATCGGCGGATTATGAGCCCAAGGCTAAACTCTCCGATCAGCGGTTACGACCATTTTTGGCGGGAGCTTCTAGCTTTACACGAACTTTTATTATGCATTCATTTCATCTTTCCTGTCTGAAAACCTTACAAGTCAAAGCAGTTAAATGCTCACTTAAAAAGAAACTTTTCTGGCGATAAATCACTCTTACACTATATATCCGCATAACGTAATGTGGGCTCAAAATGTCCCCGATTTCTAGCGACGTTCAGGAATTCAAAGAATCTTCGAGCAATGTATGTGAGTCAGTTAAATCAGACCAGAAGCGACTACACTCGGCCTCTCGTGTGTGAAATAGAGAAACGTTAAATTGTGTTTTACCTTTGCTTTTATCTCAGATTCCCTGTCACTCGCGTAACTTTAAATATGTGGAAAAAAGACCGACTTACTTGATATTGAATTTTCCCCAACAGAGTGCTTTCTGACAACCCCATCAACACAATTGGAGAGCGGGTGTTCACTATCCAAAACCACAACCTAGCAATGTAAGTCATACAAGGTGACATACTGTTTTATATGCCAGCCCACCTGAAGTTACTCAGGCTGTAGGCCATTCCCGGGTTCGACGCCCCGTCGGACAAACAGTGATAAGAAAGTGCTGCCATGATAGTTACATCAGCGAGTGGATAGAACTGAAGTCTTCGCTGTTCAAATGCCCACAACGTGAAAATTTTTATTTTTCTATTTGAAAGTCCATATTTAAAAAAAATGAACTTTGGTGAAACTCTCGTTCCATTCGAACGACAGGCGAATTTTCTACATTTTTTTAAAGGCGCTCAAATTGTCTGCCATTTTAAAAATTGGCACACAGCTCGCTCAAGTCTTCCCTGGACATATGACCTATTTGAAAATCCTCAGTTTTGCTGCTGTATTCGCTTCCGGATTTAGAGAACCTTCCTCAATGATAGACATAGACATGATAGCTTTTTTTCTTAATTGAAAAAAATACTGAAAACTATCGCAGAGCGATACCTTTGCGTTGATCACCTAGAAGACATAGGACCTACGCCAACAAGCATTCCTTAATCTACATCTCAGAGATCCTGTGAAATCCTGACCAGCTGAAGGAGTATATCAAATAAAAATAGGATTTTAAACATCGTGCAAAATTCGTGTCTCGTTTTGAAACAGTATGTTCTCTCGTGCACGACACACCAATTCTCAGAATATCTGTGATCTTTTCACCCGTGCATCCGACGTTTATTCATATAACACTAGATTTTCTGATGTTGGTAACTTATATGTTAATAAATCAAGACTGAGTATTCGACTTAATTCGTTTTCCGTTTTCGGAGCTAAGCTATGGAATTGCCTGAAGCCTGACTTGCGCAAACTTAGGAAAAAACCTTTTAAAAACAAAATTCACCAATTTTTACTTCCGGTGCTTGGTGATGAGGATGATTATGTTGTTGTCTCAAAATTACTAGTCATCATTAATCACACCCTAGCTTTCATTATTAATTACTTCCTTATGTTTCATGTCTTCTTGTAGGTTCTTGCACCTATTTATTTTATTTTATTTTCATTTTAGTTATTACCTGATTTACTATTAATCTAATTTACCAAATTTGATTTTAAGATACACACCCCGCCTCGATTAACTTTGCTATATGCGGCTTGTGTATTTTTTTTCAATTTGTTAAATTTAAACTTTGAAATAAAATGATGATGATGATGATGATGATGATGATGATGATGAATCGAGACTGAATTCTTTCGCAAAAGTTCATTTTGATATGGACTTTCAAATAGGAAAATAAACATTTTCACGTTATGGGCATTTTTAAAAACTGTAAACGGTAGGCCATGCCTCACAACACCTGTTCTGGGAATTTAAAGAACCGACACATAAACGAAAAAAATAGAACATTGAATTCTCGGATGGGTGGTTTGCCCAATAAATTTGAGAATACCACGTGGGGAGCCGGAGTCCTGTTGTTTTTACCTTTCACTTATTATAAATGAATAAATAATTCTTCTTTACCTTTAACTGAGAACTGAGCGACTTTTCACAACTTTAAAGATAGGCTGTAGCCGCTTAAATAGAATCAAATACGTGAGCTTAAAACTCAGTTGTGGGACGATACGATTGATAGCACGATGAAATCTTTATTTTGCCAACTGAAAATAAGTAACCCGGATAGAATTTCACTAGCAAAGTAATTATATCTTCTGCAGATTCATGATTCGGACGAAGCTAAGGACATTTGACCTGGCATCGTTTGACAATAGCAAAAATATCAAACCTGTTATGTAAGTATTAATGCAAAGACATTTGAGTCATTTCCTGTGGACAAGCTTGAACTGTTACAATTTAAATTCATGCCTAATTTATCGACCGTTTCTATGTTATCTATGGGCTTTATGTTGATCGTTTTTCACGGAATTTAAGTCAACGATTAAACGACAATTTTTGGTAGTTTAACCTTTTAAACAAAATTTTCCAGAAGCAATGAAATGCCTCTGAATACTAATGTAGCTCTTCCTAGACTAAAAATGTCGTTTTTTGTAAATTTCAAAGTAAAAAGGACACAACTTGCCGTTGGCCGAATCGAAAATGGAATAAGGAGTATGTAAAGCTATCTTTCTTCTTCAAAATCTCGCTGCTGTGTCTTTATACTTCGCCCTTGGGAAAGCGAGTAAAAGGCAAATCTCTTCGACTATTTCGGCAAAATGGCGTTCTTCCTTTGTAATTAGAGGCCCCAATAATATCTCCGTGATTTGAATATCCCTCGCAAGTGCCTTATGAATAATTCATGATGCCCGGCCATTCTGTGCAATGCAGAGAATGTTCAAAATCATAGGCACTTCGTTACACTACTGACTCCTAAAAACTTTGTGTGTGCAGTTCTTGTGGCATCTTGAATTGCAGAGCATGAAAAGATTACTTTGAAGTTTTTATAGATAAATTGTGACCGAAGTTATTTTCATTTTTGGGAGAATAAACCACACAATCATTTAATTGTAAATACACTCTATAATTACGTCTATGCAACTATTGATGTTTAAGGTGCAATGTGCCCCTGGGAAGGATGGGAAACTAGTCCTAGGCTTCTCCTAGGCAGGATTCGAACATACGATCGCCCTAACACCGGCCGGATGCCCCTACTAATTGAGCTACTAGATATCCTTGGGTTCTAGGTAGTTTATCTAGGTCCTGAATGGACAATTTGTCTCGCTGGTCGGCGGGACATACCATTGCACCTTAAAGGGACATGTCACAGCAGTGCAGTTCATTTTGTGTACTTTTAACAATTACTCACTCCTACTCGCTATGCAACTTAACGTTCACCCAAAAATAACTTTAAAACAACGCAAATTAAAGCTTCGTGACATAAAAATGTCTGTCGTGCACACATGATTTCATTTACAACAACAGAGATAAGCTTTGAAAAACTGCCAGGCTGAACAGTTTTCAAAACCCCAATTGCAATCCATTTTAAACTACTTTAATTTTGCCCATCCCTGACTCCTTTTGTATTTGCTGTTCAAGTTATTCAATGTTTTAAGTAGTTATTTTCAGTTTATGTTACGCTTGATTTGGTTGCCAGTTCCCAATCGCTGAATTTGGCTTTAGTCGTACGTAACACAGCGCCTTTTAAATATCAATACACCTTATTCCAAAATGGCCGCCATTTCAGTATTCTTTGTTTCCATGCAAATTGGTTAAATATTTTGTTTACGTTTGAAAACGAGGCCATAAGGTCCAATTTGCATTGAAACAAAAGAAAACTAAAATGGCGGCCATTCTGGAATAAGGTGTTTAATCGCATTTGAAAACTTGTAAGTATACTTTATAGAGCCCGCAGACCAGCGGGACTCATTGTCCATTCAGGACCATTCAGGACCTAAAGAATTTTCTAGTATCTCAGTGCGTAGAACATCCAAGCGGTGTTACGGACATCGTTGGTTTGAATCCGGTCGAAGACTAGGATTTTTTAGTTTTCCTTTAGCCCTTTGCCAAGCAACTAGTTTCCCATCTAATAATTCTATCTTGAGCCTTTCATAAACGGGATTGAAAGGAGGCGCTCGAGAAATAGCTTATGCATACCGAGTCTTATGACACAGGTCCTTTACACCTGACCTTAAATACACAAAGGACCTAAAAAAAAACGGGAAAAAGGTAGAATGTAAACAGAACTTATCGAGTGTTGTCTTAATTTCACTCACACACGACATATGGTACCGATTATTTTCTTGGTATGCACTCTCAGTCACTCCTTGCAATGCTAGGCATGGCAAGACAGGCAATGCGATGCCCTCGACTATTCAAAATATTTTCATTTCCCGAGTTTGCCGTGAAAAGTTAAGGATGTTTCTTGGAAGGTCATGAAAATCTTTGCCTCATGCAAATAGACTGTTTGACAGCACCGAAGCTCTGTACGTAAAGCTACTAGATAATAAACTTGTGTTGACTTGACAGTTGGGTAATTTTTCAGCGACAACTTATCAATATATACTTAGTTTTCCGCTTGATTGCTGATCTCTATCATAAATGAAAGGGTTTTTAGCTAGACACTAAACGTAATCGATCTGGTTATGTCTCCCCTAAAAACTGTGTCACGTTGTTTTAAATCAACTGTATTGCGTTTAGAACTTTGCGTGGAGGCAAAATTGGCACCATCAATTTTAAGGAATACTGCGTTGTCCACCTGTGAGTACCTTAAAAGTTAATTTACCTGTGAAGCCAGACTTTGTGATTTCAATATAACTTTACACCGACAGAAATTTAATGTAACTATCTCAATTGCAGAAACGGAACATTTGAAGTGAACAACCATGAGGAGGCTTGCAACATTGTTGTGACAAAATTTCGAAAAAAATCCACTTCTATTGTCCCGCCACGCTTGCAGTTTATTCTGGGTCTTGTTTGAGGTGACTCGCAACAAATTAAAGTCACTGATTAATTTTAAATTTTTACATGATTAAGCAACAAAGAATCCCCAATACCACGTCACTCTTTCAATGCAATTAGTCAGGCCTGGGTTGCTCGAAACATGGTTAGCGTTAACCAGTGTTAACTTCTGCGTAAAAACCTATTGTTTTTGATATCTCTTAACCAACGGTTAGCGCTAACCAGGCTTCGAGCAATCGGCTCCAAACGTTAAGAATAAAGCGTACAGTAATCTTTCAGTGGACAGATTAAGTACTTTTTTTTTCTTGCGAAACCACTGACAGTCAATCATGACGCTTACTCGACTACTTATTACACTAGAGATTGAACATAGTTATGCCGAATTTAAAACTTCCACCTCAGTACGATTGTAAGTATATCTGACGCAACAGAGAAGCTGCAACAGTACGTCACTCTTATAATGTACATCGTCAGGAGCCAGAGACTGAGAGCTTACAGCTTCTGATATTTGCTTCTCAGCTGTTTCATAAGGCATAGGTTGAAAAAGGTTCTATATGTTTCTTTATTTCCACACATGCAGGCATACAAATTAATAATACATTTTCTACAGAAATGTGGAGGTTTCCGAGCCAAAACGCACAGGGTTGATATTGTTCGCACACCTAATCTAGCATTTAATACAAGATATTATTATTATTAATGTTTAATTTTAACGTCACTCTCGGATTTCGGAGGTAAGCAGATAATATTTAAGCTCATTTCTAAAGCTTTGGAGAGAGGAAACATTTTTTGTATGTAAAGGTATTGTATTCCAATTATCGGCTGCGGCAAATCTAACTCTGAATTAGCCATAATTAGTTCTTGGTCGAGGTATAAACAAATTTTGGCTTGATCTTGAACGTGTACAATATCGGTGGGCCTCTCCGATGTTCGTGAGTCATAAATATCAGGGAGCAATTAAGTTATTTTGATTCAGATTTTGATGTTTGTATACAAGCTCACCCATTTGTAATTTAGTAATTTGAAATATATTCAATATACCTAATCTAGTAAACAGGGGTCTGCTATGATCTCGCTGGCCTGATTGTGTTGTAATCCTTAGTACTCTATTCTGTAGCAGTAGCAAACAATTAAATTTAGTCGGGTAGATACTTCCCCATGAGACCTTGCAGCACGACAGATGTGAATAAATTAAACTATAATAACATTTTAAATATTCAAGGTAAGATAGGAACGAACTTTGTAAATAATTCCAACACATTTAGTAACTTTCCGTGAAATGTAGGCGATGTGAGAATTCCACTGCAAGTCTTGGTTGGCAGTTCATACATTAATATCAATATTCACGCAACCGTTGAATAGATTTAAGGCAACTCTCATTTGCTTTGGTAAGAATAATACAGTGACTTGTTTTGGACGTGTTAATCATCAATCTGTTTAACATCCAGTCCCAGAGAACATGAAGCTCTTTCCTCACCACAGATCATTAAGGTGTTAACATTTTCATGTGAAACTAGAACATTCACGTCATCAGCATATA
>NC_090883.1:43011486-43016486 GCF_036669925.1 Montipora capricornis
CCCAAGGGAACAGTGGAGGCGGAGCTAAAGCAAGATTCATGAACCCAGTGTGCCTGCATTTATACATATTCATGAGCAAAATGGCTCATTATCTGCTCATTATGTGATACGAAATGAAAGAGCGCAAATTTCCAAGTAAATCCTTTGCCGCTATATTTGACATTTTAACATAATGTCTGAATTTACTCTTTAAAGAAACTTTTGCATGCTACAAGTTCATAAAAAAGTTGCACCACAAACAAGAAATTTTAAATAGAAAAAAAGCATTTTTGAACTCTCATATAAAATGGCTGAAAAATCGCTCGCATTTTAACTCAAATTTCCAATAGTTTTTACAAGTCGTGTCCATCTCCCGAGCGTCTCGATAAAATAAGTGTAATCTGGTCTTCATTTTGCAGCCTACAAGTTAGGACTTTTACAACCGAGATGCCTTTAGAATGAAAATTAAAGTTGCGCGTTTGCCCATTTCTGGCGCCATTTCTTTTAAAAATGTAGTTTGTCGCTTTCAAATTTCGCGCTTCAGCGCGTCACTTCTGATCCAAAACAATGAGCCATCCTGCACATTGTTCGGAAATGTTTGTCGGGAAATGTTGTCGGAAATTATTTCCAAGTTTACAGAAGTTGCAGGCGTGAAGGTGAAAAATTGCGAAAGGCGGGCGTCATTTTCCATACAATGCTCCCGAGTCCTTCTTGATGTTGAAAAAAAGAATAACTGGAAAGAAATTAGAGATGCCTTTGCTGCTACCTGGGAAGAAAAAGAAAGACATGAAGTGTATCTTCATGCGAGTGTGGTGCTTAATGTTACATACTGGACAATTTACGAGAAATTTCATGAGATGGTACTACAAATTACGACTACTGACAAGATTGACAAAGCGAAAAGCCAATCAATTTCAGATGAAGGCCAGGACGCAGTTGTCGCCTTAGACATTGTGGACGTAGCGAAAATTTCGGGCGCAGCACTACATCAACTACGTAAAGGAAGGGAAAAAGTTATCTTCGGGCGTAAAGGGGCAAGAAAATTATCAGAATCGACGAAGGAGAATTATGCCAAGGAAATGAAACTAATGACTGAAATGGTATGTTCAGACACAGGCGCCCCAAGCTCATAACGCGATTTTGCAATGCATAACTATTATGTAGTAAGAGAGTTTAATGGTGAAAAGGGTTAAAAATTAAATTAAGTTGAAAAACTGAACGTCTTTCTCTCGCAATAAACTTTCCCTACCTCAAATAATTATGTTGTTCACGTTTGTTTTGTGTCGATTCATTAGCCATTGCTGATATAGTGAAATCAGTGCTCGTTTATACACTCTCAAGCGAAGCGAAGGCTGCACACGTGTTACCTCCGTAGCCGAACATCACTCTTCAATTTGATCTCCCTTCACAAGCAAAAGTCCTCAATTCTGATAAAATTTCCATTTCCATATAGGCCAATGATATTCCCTCCACAAGCATATTATTTAGCGCTCGATAGAGTCGCGAAGAACAAGAAAATCCGAGAAAAGTTCAGCTGTTTAGCAATCTTTTTATCCGTGATCGAGGTTGTGCGCCTATCAAGGAATTGCGCGACCCAAATCTTGAATTTCGTCAGATGCTCTGATTGGTTCAGTCGAAATTATCAGTCGCCTGCAACGCACCAAAAAATCCTGCTCTCCCCCAGTGGGAACAAATGCCACACCGGGCTGCACACGGGTTACCATTTGACATTGCTTGCGACAACCAATCACGTCAATATTTACATGAGCATAAAGAGGTTTTCCCTGAGACAATAGGGAGCTTAAACAACGACAACGGCGACGGCAACGAGAACGTCATCTCAAAATATACATTTACGTTATTTTAATCGCTTCGTGACTATTTCAACGTTTTTAATATGACAAGGGTATGGTAATTCCTCAAAGATGACACCAGTCGGAACGGCACTCAATTTCGGAGAGAAAATGAAAATTGTTTGTCAGGTGATGACGATCTTCATAAAACCATAAACTTGGCTATTTCACGTTGTTGTTTTGCTGACGATGGCAAAGAAATGGACAAAAGTGAAAAACGTACGTGCAGGGCGTACAAAGCTATTGTTTTTACCCACTAAATATGCAAATTTGTGACGTTCTCTTTGCCGTCGCCGTTGTCGATGCTTAAGCTCCCTAATGTAGAGAGTTTTCTTCACTGTTTTTTCGCTTTGTTTTCTCGCTGCAATTTTCACCTCTCCGAAGATGAAGGGATTGGGAGAAAATAATAACGAGTCGAGAACGCCGATAGTGAAAAAAAGGAAAGTTAAGTTCGTTTTTCTCCGGCTTATTCATCGCGGTTGTACGAACATACGCAAGATTTTCTCGGTGATTCTCACCACACATGGATCTTAAAGCAGAACAACTGGCGGCGCTAAAGTTTGTACACTCGTTCTACGGACTTGGAACTGCAGAAATACCGGCAAATATGATCTTGGAACGTTCTACGGCTATTGCAAGCCTGGTAAACAAAATTCGAAATGTAAATGTCATCATATGGGATGAAGCCAGAATGTCCAGCTCAAGAATTTTGGAACTTATGAATTTATTGCATCACAGTCTGGCCGTGGATGCAAACAACATGAAACCATTTGCCGGAAAACAAATTGTCTTGGTTGGAGAATTCCTACAGCTTAGGCCCGTTCCAAACAGATTCGACAAAGGTTCATTTATGTTCAACTCGCATGTTTTTAGTGCTGCAATTTCTCATCGCATTCAACTGAAAAGAATTATGAGACAATCCCCAGATGAAATTGAGTTTGCCATTGCTTTGAAGCAAATCCGTCTTGGAAATTGTACCACAGCTACATCGAAATTTGTCACCAGCTTGTCCAGAGAACTTCACCCAGATCAAAGTAAACTTGCAACACATATATTCTTTAGAAAAGCCCCGACCATCCTTTATAATGGAGGTGTAGTGGACAGTCTACCAGGAGAGTCGATTCGACTCGAAGCAGAATTCAGTGGTGTTACAAATAACATGATATGGCCAGGAGAGGAAACATTGATCTTGAAGGAGGGTGCAAGAGTGATGCTGGTGTGGAATAAGTCGAACTCTTTAAAAAATGGAACAATGGGTGTGTTTGTGGGCATGGACAAACACACAAAGGCATTGGTGTGGTTCGAAAATGAGGGGATTGTCCCGATTGGAAAGGAGACCTGGAACAATTAATAATGACGAAAGAGGGCAGAAAATCGGTTCTGCATGCCAGTATGCTATATGGAAGCTTATGCGATAACTTTGCATAAATCACAGGGATTGACTCTCGATTCTGTAGTCGTTCATTGCTCGACCCAATTTATGCCAGGCTTGATTTATGTTTCATCATCTCGTGTAAGATCAGCCAGTCACATCCATATGGTTAATTTTAAACCTAGCCAACTGCTCAAGCAACCACAAGAAGTCATCGACATATGTTCAACTGCACTGGGAAATCCTCTGGCAGATCTCTCATGTTATCGTTTTATGAACATTGACAATGACGTCTTTAATGTATCAGACAGGCTCATGACAGCATTGCACAATAATAATGATCTGAGATTCCCCATTGAGCAGTTGAAAGAGAATGTCACTGCCTACTATGAAACACCCAGTTCTCTCCAAGACCTTGTAGAACGTATCCTGGTACATGACCAACTCAATCGCCATGTGTTTACATTGGCAAAGCCACCAAATGACAAATTCAATCACAACAAAGTGCATAGCATGCTTCTTTCTCTGAAAAAGGTTGATCCACGAGCCCCTTTTGCAGTGGCAAAGAACAAATTGATTGACACCCTGGTAATGGTCAAGAAACTTGGTGACATCAGTACTTTTATCAATCTCAAGTGGTTTCAATCATTTCGGTTCATTGAAGGTCATTTGGTTGAGAATCAAAGTGAATACATCCTAGAGATGTCTCGTGAGAACTTTTCAATGGCAACTGCCAAACTCAATGAGCTTTTTGGATCAGTTGTATTCTGAAATGGTAAGCTGTCTGGTGGAGGGAATAACATCTGAGGTGTTGCCCATTCACAGGGCACTTGCCACTCAATTGTCAGTTATGATTTAGTGGGAGTTTTTTGAGCACATGAAGAAAGTTGTGAAGAAGGACAGAGAGGAGGAGCCAGTTTTTTTCAATGTGGGTGAAATGGGTGCTTCTGGTAAAGCGAAAAGTGAGGCATGTCGGTGGCTGGGCCATCAAGAAGTTATTGTCGAAGGCACGAAAATGCATCACACGCAACATGTTTAGCACCTCTCGTGAAACTCTGTCCACTGTGAGGAAGCATATCACACTGTGTGAAATCATTGAAGAAAACTTCGTGGTCCCTTATGCTAAACTAGAAGAACACAGCATCTATCAGGAGAGTCTTGAACTGACAAAAAGCCTGCATTATCCACATTTCAAATAATGCATTCGTTTTCTTCATGGCTCTTGAGAAGCAACGGGAGTCACTTCTCAACCACACAAAACTCAGGAAGCTAAGAGGAGACTTAGTATCAGTAGCTCATCAAGATCTTATGAAGAATGAGGACCTGAAAGAAAAGTGGGCAGAATGTTTCGACCTCGTTACAGTTACTTCCCACAAGGTAACATGCTAATGGCAAAAATTCAAATTTAAAAACAAATATTATAAAATTAATATTGATAACAGTGGGCGAGGGGTTCCCAAAATAATATCCTGTATATCATATGATTTCAAGAAATCTGTTGAGCAGCTCTACAAAGATGTCATTCAATGCTACATTAATATGGGTGCTGCACAGTATTTCAGGGACTACAGGAGGGACCACAACCTCAAGAAGAGTGCTGAGCTGAGGAAACGGGTATTGCAAAGGCAGGGAAGAAAAAAGGAGCAAAGCGATAGTGTTCCTTATCAGGTATGAATGATAAACATGATATAGGTTCAACAGTCATTTTGGAGTTGTTGTTTGCTGCAGTGTCAAGGCAAGTGTGGTTCCCACAACATTCGCATGTCTTGTATCACAAGAAATATCCAATATACACT
>NC_090883.1:43038986-43041486 GCF_036669925.1 Montipora capricornis
TGCAATAGGGCAGAATCATGTATGCGCTAAAACTTTCTTACTTGAATGAATACCACTTCCAATAAAATACTCTGGAAGAAACGTTTTGCTTAAAATGGTTTTTTCTCACTGCCTTTAATTTTAAATGTTCAAAGAGGACAGAATGCAATAAATTAAAAAAAACAAACAACAAGATCATTAGCTTTTTTATCTGGTTCTTTGCTTTGCCTTGATTGTCAAATTCCACACATGCAAACCATTGAGCAAGAAAGAGCAATTAAACTAGAAAATAGCCAGAAAAAACCACTCATAGAGAATTAAGACTTATTAAAATTTTGGGTCAATTCAAGCATGGAATGGTGGGGTGATTAATTCAGCTTACAAACTTGTTCATTTCAAGTGTTGTAAGTTTCTCGCTTTAATCACGTCGTAGATTTCAGTATCGGGATTCACGAGAAATTAATGCCGAGAATTTTTTGATGTTATCCACCAGTAATTTGTTAGGAAAACACCATAGTTGAATGTACGAGGCGAGAGATCCATAAGAATCGCATAATAGTACTTGTACCTTGTCTTTGTCATCAACGACATCGCATAGCAAATCGTCTGGATCAAGTATTCCATGGTCATCGCTTGTCTCCAAATAATGAACTTCAATGAATTCACCGGCGGACTGCAAAAAGGGAAGATAACGATTTTGATTCATTTGATCTTTCCTATAACAACGATTTTCGTAATACCACAAATATTTCAGGTATAATATCTTGAACCTAATTCAGGCAAAGGTGAAACACTGCGGTTGACAAACAAACTAAGAAACACTGGCGTGCGTTATATCGTGCGAGACAACAATTTAGAAGCTGTAAACGATAATCGTAACAAAAACATCATACCAATTCCAAACGTGAATAGACAGGTAAAGGAAAGCGTCATTTGACTCTCAATGGTGAAGTTTGCCCTGGATCTGTGCTGCAAATGATTGACTGATGTTTCCTACACGTTTAACGACATTTTGGCGACTGCATGTTCCGGTGGAAATTATAAATTCTAAAATATACTAAGAAAAACTCCCAAAAAAAGTTATAATATTCAGAAACCATATAATAAAATTATTGGCAACTACCGGTTCGAAACATCGACGCCTCCGTGAGAAACCTTGGATACGAAATTATGAAATCGAACAACTCATCACAGGCCCACCGGAAATCGATCGACATGGTTTTAGTGAAAGATTTAGTGGAGACCATAGGTGATTTTCGATTGAAAGATGAGTTGATAATCCACTCTGGTAAAAGAATTCGAAAGTTTGGGTATGCAAACTGACCGAGCAGATAATCGGGTGATACAGTAAAACGAGATTTAATGAGTTTGTGTAGCCCCAGGCACAGCAAGAGCACTTCTCATCGATGCAAGGTCGCTACACAAAATTTAAAGAAAATAATCTCAAGACAACTTTTCCAAACACAAGGTACAAGGCTAACACACTTTTTCACTTGCCTTGTTGGTAGCTTTCCGGTATCTCGAAACGGAGCGTTGTATGAGTTCGCGGACAGTCAAATCTCCTTTGCCACAAGGAACAATGACGCACACAGCTTCGAAACAAACTGTAACTTTCATTCTGTAGACGTTAAATCAATCCAAGTCCTCCGACAAACATCACAGTATAACAACACAACGAAAAATCATCCCCCAACAACCGAGATTCCGACTTGCAATAAAATTCTGTTATGAAGTTATGAATAAATTGAGGATTTTATGGTTACTATCTCCCACGTGACAGTTTCTAGCCAATCAAACACCTTTCTTTCATCTCTGTTAAATCGAGGTCACGTGAGTCTAGCTGTCTTTTTCTTAATGACGTAAATGGCTCGTAAATGGGGCAAATAGTTTTCGTTTGACTGCGTCGCTAAGTGACGACCGATAATTAAAAGAATATTCTTTCTAAAGGACGATCTTCTGAGATTTTTCCGGGCCATTCATTTTAACCATTCCTCCGTTTATCGATTCGTGCAAACAATGGTTTTTTAATTTATCGTTATATGCTACGCGAATTAATTTATGACTTTTATAAATGTGATCTTCAGTTGTCAGATGAAAGGGTAGGCGTATTAGATCAACATATGACATCATTTTTCGCAAATTCAGTCACGCACATACTTCTCCGACTCTTACAAAACATCATATCACTTAACAGAAGAAAGGGCTAGAGAACCCGGCGATTAGAACAATTGTTCCTTTTGTAATATTGCCGGTTAAAAAAAGGCGACAAACCCAATTACGTAATTTCTAAAGCGAGTGCGAACCAAAAAGGGGGCGGTTGTAGACAATGACAGAGTTTCCTTCCAATTTTGGAAGGATAACCTCCATGACAAAATCAGAGAAATGTATGACTCTTTTTCTCTGAAGCTAATGTCGTGTTCTGATTAAGACTTATAGCTACTTATTAGGTATTCTGTTCTACGGATTACTGAATACAAGCTTGCATTTCCGGATCAATGCTCCCCAAGGAAACAAAGGTTAT
>NC_090883.1:43051486-43056486 GCF_036669925.1 Montipora capricornis
CCCTCCCGTCGCAATGTTGTTACGCTGCCGTGTTTATGTACAGTCCGAAGGATCTCAGCAACTATCAACATTGCGAGGGGGAGGGGGAGTTTCTGAAAATGAGGATGAGAGCTTGAATAAGGTTATGGCGACTGCTTATAGATGTGTAAAATAAAAATGTACAGTGCCTGAGCAATTTTGTGTTCTGTCCCGTAACTTTTTGGCCAGGATTGTAGCTTGCAATGGAGGCTAATGCTGGGAATATATTAAAAAGTATTTGCATTTGAAAAGATTCCGCCGCATTAGCCTCCATTGTAAGCTAGTTCCAGTCCAATACTGAGAATACGAATATGGCCTATTGCATGCTGAGTTGACAAGCTGTATTCTCA
The DNA here is from genome assembly GCF_036669925.1 of Montipora capricornis. Lineage (NCBI taxonomy): Eukaryota > Metazoa > Cnidaria > Anthozoa > Scleractinia > Acroporidae > Montipora > Montipora capricornis. The sequence goes on from NC_090883.1 coordinate 43,051,855, forward strand.
CGAAAACCATACTGGCCATTGTACCGAAGTCCATTTGATTCAGCATAAGATTTTAATCTATTATAATGCATAACTTTCTCAAAGAGTCGATTGAAAAGTGAAAGAAGAGAAATGGGGCGGTAGTTACCAGGGTCCGTTTTATCGCCGCCGTCAGTTGTAAATAGGAATGACTTTTGCTTAATTGCGATGGATATTGTCCTGTTGTGACTAGACTGAGTCGCAGACAGACTAAACCACCGGTTTTTGACCTACGTTTCGAGTTTTATGCCCGGCTACGCGGGCTAGTTGTCACAAAAGTATTCATTATTTGTGCCAGTGGTAAAGAGAGTATAACTAATGGAAGATTTCAATACGCGAACAGGACAGGAATATAAGCCATGTGATTTATTAGAAGGGAGAAGCAAAATTTCAGTTTCGAGTTTCATGGAAGTGGTTGGCTCGAAGAAGGATGAAGTAGCTGAATTATTGCCGGAGAGATAATCACTAAAATGAAAATTGGCAGGAGGTACTGATGTCGCAAGTGTTTGAACCACAGAAGAGAAGTAAATATAGTGACCGAACTCCTGGAGGGGGGACTGGACATTTCAAGGCTTTTTTTTCAAAAAACTAGCCGTACGATCAGCGTTAAAATTTTGGGAATTAATAAACAATATGAAGATGAAACAGTCAAAATTTTTTTAAAAGATTTATCAGACAGTTTTTCATTTATTATCAAAATAGACGAAAATCGACGTTTTTGCCATTTGCGAAAAAACCTGTCTGACAGATTTGAATAGATAATCACATGATTTCTCGTGCAATTTGGAATAAATAAGCACGAACAATTTTTTCAAAGACGACCAAAATTACACGAGCCCGTAGTAATTTGTAGTCTTTGAAAAATTTACAAGGGCTTATTTATTCCAAATTGCACGAGAAAAATCATGTGATTGCTTGACTGATCTTCTCTGATCCAACCATTTGCAAGACTAATTGTCCACGGTTTTTGCAAAGGTTTAAAACCTCAACTTCACTTATTAATAATATATATAAATATACTCACGCGTATCACGCAATCAGGGCGCGCGCTTTATCTGAAAACAAAAGATTTGATTGGTTCTGACCGAACCCAATTGTTTATTAGCCAATCATAATCCACAATTTCGATGTGCAATTTGTACTGGTATTACACTTTTTGCACTGCGTTATACTTGAAATCCACTTCTCTCAGCCAATCAGAATCGAGTATTTTTTTTCATAACAACAGTAAAAGGTTGTCATCAGCATGGCGCCACACGCTTGCCGTCGGAGAACAGTTTTGCTGTTCCCAACCCAGCTTACCACATGTATGGCATGTGAAGCGAACACACTCGCCTGGTAAGTTAGCTACACCATGCTGATAAGGCTCAAAAGGCCGAAACAGCTGACCATGCCTGCTAATTGACCGGGTGAAAGCGAGCGTGATGGGTTGGCCACACTGTGTTGGCGTGTGTCACCTTGCTTTTATTATTGTTGTTAATTTTTTCATGTATATTATTAAACTACTTATTTCTATACACGATTATTTTTAATTTTCTCGCTAAGGAAATCCTAGTTTTTTGGAAGAAAGGCCTTTGAAATGTCTAGTTTCCAGTCCCCCTCCAGGAGCTCGGTCACTATATTTAACATTTCCCCCTGATTTGCATTTATTTGTTAGGTAAAATTACATGTTGCTAACACTTCAGAAGAGACATCCTGTTGCTTTGATTTCAGAGATTTCAAAATCTTGATCTTTTTCTTCGGACAACTGTAGTAAGCCACAGCGAAAAGTTATCTTAGGATATTGTAAGTATTTCGCAATTAATGTGCCTTGGTTACGTGACTCATCCTCTCACTGGAGCAGTACCGAGAAACTTAACTCAGTTTGGGCATTTGCCTTTGAGTACATAGAGTGGTTTTCAATTGAGTGTCCAAAGTAATCAGTGAATTGCTTGGTTTATGATTACTTCACTACGGTGATCGGTTCAAAGTTCTCGCGCCACTTTTTCAACCAATCAGGCCCGGATTGCTCGAAGCATGATTAGCGCTAACCAGCGTTAAATACCACGGAAACCTATAGGTTTTGATACTTCTTAACCAACGGTTAGCACTAACCAGGCTTCGAACAATCGGCCCCAGAAATGAAACCAAAACCAATCGTGGCTCGCGCGTGCACATTTTCCCGAGCTTTATGTTGGCAACGTGTAATTACTTCGAGTTTTGATTAGTTTACTGGATTGTCTCCGTCCTCTTTGATTGGCCGAAGTAATTACTTTGGTTTTGGTTTTACGACACTCGATTGAAAATTGCTCTTGTTCATACACCTAATTTTCCAAAATGGCCGCCATTTTAGTATTCTTTTGTTTCCATGCAAATTGGCCCTTATGACCTCGCATTCAAACGTAAAATTCAAAAGAATATTTAACCTTAAACGAGGCCAAAAGGGCCAATTTGCACGGAAACAAAAGAATACTAAAATGACCGTATTTTGGAATAAGGTGTATATAGATGGACCGGTTATGAGTTTCTGGAAATTACAAAAGTGAGAACAGTGGCATCGCGCTTCTTGTCAACTTGACCGTAACCATATCCTCAGTTGACGACTGAGTTTTGAATAAAATAATCGAAACTTTTTTTGCGCCTGTTTTTTAGAAAAAGGATGTGGTTTGTGCATAGTTAGGGCTGAAACAACCAGTTACATAATCATCTCAATATATTAACCATGCCGTTTCACAACAATTTTTCTCTCTTTTAAGCCCATGTTATCGTTTTGCGGTGCTGTTGTTTCCGTAGACCGTCAACGTTTTCCATAAGTTCCCTGCTAGCCTGGGACCAGGCTCCCAAAGGTGAGGAAAAACTCTCTTCCTTTCTGAGACTGAAGTGCCCTGGGTTCTCGTCTCTTTAGTGACGTATAGAGTTTTCTTTTACGAAGTCAAAAGTCCATGCCAAATGAAGGTTATTGAATAAAGAAAAAAAAAAAAAAACAGAATCTCGTATTACAATTAATATATTAACCATCATGCCTACCGCTCTAAAAATTGAGCTTAAATTCCCATAACCGGCTTACGTTACTTGAATAAAATGTCTTCTTCCGAATGGCGTTTTTGCAATGCAGTTGAATATTAAGTATGGCGGAAATAACTTTTTGTGTTCGAAAATGATAGAAGTCTGAAAACGAAATATACAAAAGGAGGATTTGTGTTTGAAGTCACTTAACTGTAATATTCAAGCCGACACTAATTTGAAATCCTTCTTCGTGAGCATTGGCGGAAATGAAAACATTTGTTCGAACACGGGCCCAAACCACAAGTCTCTATGCGCATCTATTGAATTCCTCGTACCTTTTTCTCGTTTTCAATCATACTTTTAATTGAATTAGTAGAGCTTTCCATATCTTTAATTCAGTGACTATTCCTAAGGCCCAAAGGAAAACATTGAGTTATTTCAAGCGATGATAGCTTTATCACATTATATTGGCGTGAATAAAGCAATTCATGAAAATAATTATTGGCAATTGATGGTCAGATGGCGATAACACATACCTCTGTTCCTGACATCTGTTCGCTTATTTGACGTAGTCTTTTCTCGGGCTTCAAGCGTGCTTCAAACTTTGCAGCAATCGTCCTTATTCTCCCGTAACTTTCGAAAGCCATTTTCACGGTCGATGCGCAACTCTCCTCAAAACAATAGACACTTGTCGTGACCGTATGAAATTAATAGGCAAAGGAATGTGAAAGGCCTCGACATATCGCTTTTCGTCTGACAGAAGTTCAACTTGCAAATATTAACAGTTTTTCCGCCCTGGCCGCGCGATCTCGACCGTTTCTTTGCAATAAATTCCACCGTTAAATGTCTGCAGATGAAACAGACTCAAGTGCCTTTCTTTTTACAGCAAGTATTGTAACCTCTCCGATACTTTTATATATTGACATCTATATTTTAAATGCATGGAATACTTGGTAAAAAGGTAAGTGATTACAGCCATCGGCATGCACCGAAAAAGCTGGAAAAATAGCTTGTGTATCTGGGAAAAGATTTCTTAAAGATGACCTTGAAAGAGTCTTAGTGATAAGAAAAAAGCTGTCGTGGCTTCATTTATTGATGCTTTAATCTTGAACATTTCAAATTAAAGAGAAAGACGACCCCTTCCCCACTTCTACGAGGACAAGATGGGGCGAGTGACTGCCCGTTCCTTTGCGCGCGGTTTATCATAGATTTTATTTTGTCGAGGGGGGGGAGGTAATGGTAAAAATTTCCTGCTATTTATTATTATAGTCATGACTAAGCACCATGAAGAATTACGGTATATGGACTCAACAAAATCACTATAACGCCGTAGGTTGGTCGCCCGTCATGAATAGTAGTAACGAAGCCTCCTTCGAAACTGAAACACGTGCCCTTGTGTTGCGACCACAAATTAAAAGTTGGGATCGGACATTATAAACCAGTCATTGTTATTGTGAGCGTCTTTTGACCTAGATAGTTTAACTTGGAATAAAAATATGTTGTGTTTAATCAGTTTATGCCGCTGTTTGCTGATAGACGGTTTAAGTGTGCTAAAAAATGAATGTTTTGTGGTGGGTAAGAAGAAACGGTGCCTGGACTGTGTGAAAAACAGAAAAGTTGATTTTAACT
>NC_090883.1:43073986-43076486 GCF_036669925.1 Montipora capricornis
CTCAGGAAGTGTGTAGCTAATTTGCATGATAATAGCAAATCCAATATGGCGGCCATCGTGAATAAGGTCTATTTTCCTTGTCATTATCAAGTAACTGTAAATTGTAAAACGAAAAGCTTAAAGTTTATGTATTTAATTAATGAGACCTTTGTATTTGCATATGTCCTTGTTTATGATCCACTTGTTTTCTGTTTTCCAATTAGGTGTAATGGCGCGACATAACTTGATCAACATTGGTGAGTACCTCTAGTCAGACAAAAAAAAAATTAAAAATCGCCCACTAACTAGATCCGCCGGGGAGCCTTTCAGGGAAAGGTCTAGACCATCAGTCATGCTTCGTTCTTCCAATCAATTTTAGAGAGGCCCCAAGCAAATCAGTTTGAGTTCACGAAACGAACTTTTCATGATCGAAGTTATTCTTCAATTTGAAAGTGCATGAACGATGGCAGTCTCCCAGTGAATCACTTTAATTTCAGACGGTTCAGCCGTAATTTTCGCCTGGGGTGAGCAGTGATTCAGCTGTAATTTTGCGTTTGAAACAGCCTCGCCTAACCGTTCAGACGCTAAACATTTCGCGTGAAAGTTGTTGACGTGATCAGTTTGCCATGACAACAAGAAGAGTTCTGCCAAACTAAGTAAGTTAAGGAAAGTTAAAGAGTGCTTATGCTCACTTGGGTGACAATTGAAAAAAAATCACTGGGCTTTAATTAGTTGCAACTGAACTGGAAAACGGAACAGCAAATTAAATATTTCTCTTTCCTTTTAGTTTCAGAGAAACGATAAACCAGGACGAAATTTAAACAGCAAACTGCTCACCACGTAATAATGGATAAAATGGCGAGGGCTCATCACTTTAATCGGGCAGTTTTGTAAAAACCAGTTCAGTATCGCTCTAAAACAAATGCGATATCAAAACCTTGCTATTGACCGTTACGTAAAATTTATAGATGCTTGATGATTTAGCTGTGGAAATATGCATTAATTTTATTCATATGTTAAGTTCTGCCGAATTTAGTTCAGCGACTTAACTTCGTCTCATGAAAAGTTCGACGCTTGAACTGGGCCTTCGTTATTCCGATTTTCATTTGCTCCACTATTTAATTTGTTGTCACGCCCCATCCCTGCATGGCCTAACAACGAGTTACGGATGAAAGTTTATTTCGCAAGCTCAAAAATGATTGACTGGCAAATTATTAAGAAAAAAGTGAGAGGATTTTATCGACTAGCCAAAAAAAAAAAAAACTCGTTATCACGTTACGTCATCAATGTATGTTGAAGGTCAAGATCGCTGGATAACATTGTTCATATTATACCCTGGATGCCAGACGTTTTGCTCCCCTATCAATACAACCATAGTGATAAAGGCGAAAACAACATTTTATTCGGCGAGAACGTTAAGTTCTTTGAGAAGGACGGTCCAGTGGGATGCCGTTTCATATTACCAGAGTCAGATTTTGACCTTAGAAACTTGATTGGTCCCATGTACTTGTCAGTTCTAAAGGGTACTCTGATTGGTTTAGCAACGGAAACTAGTCAAACAAGTTTTCAAATGCTTTTAAATATCATTTCTTGAGGCTCGGCAAAGCACATTTCCGGAGATCAGAGTATTCTACAATTTACTTTGAAACGAGATGTATGTCTCAGTAGCCTATCGGGTTTTTAAGGGTTACTCAGAGAATCCCATATTACTTGTCATTTGCCCACTATTCACACCTTAAGGAACTTTGTTCGCGCAGTGTCAGCTGCTTGCTTATCTGGTGAAGAAAAAGACGAAAAGGGCATCTTGAGTGCAGATTAAGCTTTCGCAAGCTCTGAGTTGGTAATACGGAATGAGAATTGGCGTAAATTGCTGAGAACGATAGATATTAAATCAAGACTGACGCCTGTTAGGAGTCGTTACAGAGCTTCAGCTCCTCTAAAGTTGTCTCGTACATTTTCTTAAACTGACTTAAGCTTTCATGAAATTTTCGAACTTCTCCATTTGCCTTTTGCATTTGCAGCAAATAATGGAGCTTAAGCCGTGCTCTTATCAATCACCTTTGAAAATTTTCCGCCAACGTTTTGGCAGAATCTTTGACATTGAGTTAAACAAGTTTCATTTACCCCTGCCAAATACTCCTGGATTGCACCCACAAACTCGGCAATGCTCGTCTGGTGTAATAATCTTTACTGGAGTTTCTCTTTGTTTTGGCATATTTTTAACAAAGTAACATGACCTTGCTTGCGTGTGAAAAACCGGTTTGGCCGGATTTCAGAACGCCACAGTTCGAGCCAGATGTATTTGGTGGGCGTTCAGTCCAACTTCGTTTCCAGGATCTCTTTTCTCTGCTTCCTTTGTCGAAGGAGGCAGAAAAGAGAGAGACCCTGGGAACGAAGTTGCACTCAGTCTCGTTGCGCGGCGAACGAATAACTTCTGGTACTCAGGGTATTCATGTTACAAAAGCTGCAAATAAATGTTGGTCTCTCACACGACTGATCTGTTAGTGGGACTTTATCGTGT
>NC_090883.1:43081486-43106486 GCF_036669925.1 Montipora capricornis
TGAAACGTTACAGGCACAATTTCAGGTCATTGATTTAGTTTTCTCGTTTTCAAAAAGGGAACTTTTACTTGAATAGTTTAATTAGATACCAAATCGACAATCCGCTACAGAGTTCTTGGCTTGAGGAGTGATGATTCCCCCGTTTTCAGCGTCGATCGGTAGTTCATTCATTCTTTCCCTTGATTTAAACAAGGTTTCGGGCGATAAAAGGGTGTTTTTTTAATAATCTCCGAATTGTAATTTCAGATTACATGCACATAATCTACAGCAATCGTTCGCGGATTCACTGGACAGTCTTTCTCATATTACGTGCTTCTTAGGTGTATCTACTCTTTCCATGCCTTCCACGTTAACATCTGTGTTTGCCATCTTCCCATCTTCCGTGCATGCTGCTAATAAGTTTTGCGCCCAAACATTGACACTTAAATAAACTACTTGGTTTCGCATATACAGCTCTACTCTGATTGGCTGTTCGCAATTGGATTCAAAGTGGGCGGCATTCAGAAAATATAAGTTTTCGTGCAGGTGGTATTTCACAGCGCGTCTCCCCATTCTTCGTGCGGCTTATGCCTCTCATGCCAACAGTACCACCAGACACAGGCTAATTACTCGTAGCGGTGTTTTGATTGGGCAATACATAACAGAAAGCACGTGGCGGTGTTTTGATTGGGCAATGCAAAATAGAAGGCACGTGGCGCTGTTTACATTAGTTATTAAGAAACGGTCCAGATAAGAACGATAGCAACAACGCAAGCGAACATGTTGGAATTCAATTGGAATGCAAAAAGGTGATAACTTTTCTATTGTCTGTACTTACTTCCGATTGGCTTAAACAGCAAAAGTTAACAAAACTTCATAAAGCAGTATTATATTCATCCTTACTTTCCAACCATCTTCCATATAACAAAATCTGGTCTCATTTTGAATACCACAGAAATCATATGTGGGGAACATGTAAAATTGTAAACGTTTCTTGGCTTTTGTTTTCAACTCTTGTGATTGGTCAAAATCTTTTAACACAAAAAACACCCTTTCAAAATGGGCTGTAAATGAATTTTATTGCGTTAACGGCCTTCCTGTCGGCTTATGCATTCTCTTTGTAAAAATGATAACATTCCTATGTGGGGAAAGCACCGTTGCCGCATAAGAAAAGAAATTGCTATCCACCTTACACGCATCATTACTTAAAAGCAAACCAGGCAGTCCAAAATCATCGAGAGCACTGTGCTGCGTTGTCTGGAGTACTGAAGATCGATGTTGAGCAGTTGGCTCAATCGATTTCTTCTTGGGGCTCTCAAAACACTTACAGAGAAAGGCACACGCTTTTCGCGGTGGCCCCACCCTAAAAGATGTCGAGCGTCAGCGTCGAAACGGGTCGTTCCGCGATTCGAACTGAATGAAACTCAAACGTACACAAATGTAACTGAAATGGACGCAACTATTGAAAGCGAAACAGGTCAAAATACCAATATTTTGATAAGCAGCGGGTACGTTATAAAGAACTACTCTGATGATGACAGCGACAAAGAAAATAACTCGACAACCAACATAGACTCCATACCGGGCCATATTTGACTTCTTCTGAAGACAAAGTAAAAACATTGGCACATCGAACAAATAGCTTCCCGTGGCAGTGTACCATTGACTACGAAGATAACCTTTTTACTACTTTGTCGCCAATTTTCTAAGATAAAAACTTGTTTAGAAAGTCTAAGTTAACAGTACACACCAGGGATACTCCTAAGTATCTGGTTAGAAATTTTCTCACTTTTCCTCGGGCTGCGCTTCAGCCGTTTGATGCATGAGGGCCAGTACTAGTCTCGCGCTTGTCAAGTTGTCTCGTTCATGCCCAAAAAGAATTCTACCATTCCATGACAATGGAAGACGCCAACCGGTCCTACCAGCAAAATACAACATCGATTGAAGATTTTAGCTTTCAAAACTTGCCCAAATCGTATCGGTAGGTCCTGGAAATCGCCCACAGAAAGGGCAGAGAGACAACTTCACTCGTGAACCACCATGTTTACAACAAAGCATTTTAGGCGTCTCAGTCTGCATGAAACCATCTTTCACCTCTGTCTCGAGAAGACCAGACGCGCACGGTTCTTACGTTACCTTTATGCCTGTCATGTCAATTCCTTGGGTAAAGACCAGCATCCGTTTTTTTGGTATGCTACGTATCGGAGAGCCAAACCATTTACGCATGCGCTGACAGAATGTTTCAACAAGAGAGAAAAGCGCAGTACCTCCAGACATGGCGCTGGAGCGTCGTACCAATAGAGTCATCCCGGGATTTCGGCCCGTGTGATCGCTTTTGGACGCAGTTGACCCTTTCCTACTTTCCGATACCGACCTTCCTCCCGGTACGGCAACAGGCAGTTTAAGAAACGACCACGGTTACGGCAACGACAACACCAAAAAGCATGCAGTAATATTATTGGTTAAAAGAGGAAAAATGATCGTGCTGCACGTTCGACACGCATTTTTGTACATTTCTCTCCCGTACTCGTCAAAACAACAACGTAAAATGACTAATTTTCGGGTTTTGACGACAACGTGGACAAACAACAATTAATCTTTCCTTCTTTCTCTTTGCTTCAAATCCGTACGTATCAATCTGGTTAAGGTATACTTCGCTCATGTTGTACAACATAAACAAGGTAGAAACATCGTGAAATACTTAGGATAGCACAAACTAATCGTTTGAAGTGACGTTTTCGTCACCGTAGCCGTCGTGGTCTCTTAAACTCAAAAATCGAAGCATAATTACAATGAACGGTTTATGTGATGTACAATTTATTCTACTTAAGATCGACCAATCATTTAGCAGAACCCAGTCTGATGCTAGCCGGGAGGTCGCGTTAACAACGTCAAGTGTAACCTAGCACAACTTGATCTAGTGTTACGCTGGTATTAATACGGAGCAGCTAGGAAAAACACGTTGGAACAACGGTGTCAAGTGCTAGTGAGACATCAGCCATCATGTATTCGAGTAATCAGTAGTCTTGCCGCGAGTTCACCTATCATATTCAGTTGTGTTTTAAAGTTGCATCAATGAAATGGAAGCGGCTCAGTTTTAAACCAATATTTCACCAAAGAAATGTGACACTTCATGATCAGAAAAAGTATCTTAGGGCGCTTTCCCTTTGAAAGAACTAACCGGCCAGACCGGACATTTGGAAGGACTAACTCCACAACGTCTTCGAATTAACTCACTTTAAGGATGACATATGCTACTCCAGAAGAAATCGAGGGATTATCATCCAAGTGTTCCTTCAAATTGTTCCAGTTTGTTTGCAAACTGACGGGTCTGGCCGGCCAGTTCTGACAAAAGGAAAGCGCCCTTATACTACTCACCAAGGCTTTACGTGAATACAAGCCAGGTTTATCCAGCATGCAGTTAGAATCGACTGAACGAAAGAAGGCGGTCAAAACAACAAAGGGGAAGGGGCTGGGGGCGTACTGCTGGGAAGAGAACGCCTATGGAAATCTTCAGGAGCGAGGTGAAACGAAAAACAAAAGAAACTGCCAATCAAACTCTTACCTCTGAAAGTCTTTGGAGTACGATATTGTGGATTTTAATTTTTAAATTGTTTTTGGATAGATGGCGGATTTCACGAGGTAAACTATTCCAAATTGTTATACCATTCCTTGAAAAGGCTAGGGTTTAATTTGTTTGTCAAGTCTTGAGGGTTCAACAAAATAGTCACCTCTTGAAGATGACCTTGGCCTATGTGAATGAATGCTTGCTTTAGAAATAAATAAATTAGCAATATTAAGAGGCGATAAGTTGTAAGATATGTCATGCATCAGAACAGCAACTGATTTAACGTGGCTCAAACTAGTTTCAACACTTGAAGGAAACGTTCTTATTAGAAGGATTGACACTACAACACTTTATCATTTAACATCAATGTTATGGTACCATATCAATCACCAATTATTGCTGAAAAAAATTCGGTCATTTTTCCGTGGCAACAGGAAAGCCCTGCAAAAACACCCCATATTTTGGCTTTAGCTGCTCATATCTCAAAAACAAACTCAGTTATCCCCATTTTTTATTTCTGAAATGTAATCAGCATGCCAGCTTTTTTGCCAATGAAAAAGACTGATTAAAAGCCGATTAACCGTCTCGAAAAATGACGCTTGGATACAAGGAGATACAATCATTGCAATAGACCTTTTCAAGGTTTCTGACGCCATTTTGGTTGGGGGAGGAGCGGGGGGGGGGGGGGGGCAAACAAAATTATAGAAATTCCCGCGAAATTTGAAGCGATATGAGGACATTTGTAATATCCAGTTTTCAGACGTTGCGCCTTGTACAATGATCTAATTTTCCGTTGAGTGAATGATTTCAATAAAATGACTAAAACTACTTTAAAATTTTTGAAATCTGCCTTTCTGCAGCGGAGTTATAGAGGTTTGAATTCGGCCAAAATCCCATACATTCACTTTAATTTAAGCCGCGTTTGCCCCTCAACCAAGATGGCGTCAGAAAGCATCAAAAGGCCTATTAGAACCAGAACTAATGACCACGTTGCTTTAAGGATTATGCGTGCAGGACGACAAACTTAACCCTTTGGAACAGGGTTTTCCTACTAAAAGTATCATATTTACCGCCACGCTGAGATAGCTCTGTTTTGATTGGCTTTTACAACAGTGGGAGGTGTTTTACAAAAAGATGTACTCGGGAGAGGGTAGACCGTCTAGGCCAATTATGGGAGATAGAGGCTCCCCCAACCCTAACCCCAACCCAGTGGCAAAATTCCATTCCCGGTGATCAAATCCCATCTTCCCAGCCGCAGGCCCAGTGGTTAGGGCGCTTGCCTTGAGATCCGGAGATCCCCTGAGGTTTAAGACCCGCTCTGACCACTCGTCGAATTTGTTCTGGTAGTCCCTGGTTCAACTTCCCAGCTGCACTTGTAAATAGCCAACTGGTTTGCCTCCGGCCAGTTGGGATTCTTAACAGTTGTTGTTGTTGTTGTTGTTATTCCGTGTCGTTGTGTTTCATTGGCCCTGAAAACATGTAACAATTGGGTCAATCCAAGCTCCCATATTTCCCCTACAGGACCCTCTCATAAATCTAAGTACCCACAGGGGCTAAAATTTGTAGCAAAGTCACCACTATATTTAGTCTCCTTCGCAGCCATTATTAGGGTCGTCACGCTACGCTCCTCCCCACTACTCCTCCCCATTTGCTGGGGAGGAGCGTTGCGTGACGACCCTAATAACGGCTGAGAAGGAGACTACACTATATTCCCATATGTACCCAAATCAGGACAGGGTTTCCTCCATCAGGGTAGCTGATGACAAGTTCATTTGTGTCATTTGGGCGCTTGGATAGCTGGCTCTAGGTCCAGCCAGGAACCCATGACCCGGAGCCTACAACTCTACTGTGTTCGTGTAACGGCGTTTTCACAGACCGATTTATTTTTAGATTGAATTTCCCCGCGAATGAGACTCCCACAGGAGCCCGATGACCAATTACAAAAAATTAAGCTGACGTCATAGGGTAACCGAACCGGAACTGCCTTTGTTTTTTCGGGAAAAGATAGTCTAAAAATAGATCGGTCTGTAAAAATGCCGTCACATAGGCCCAGTATGGGAGCTGTAGGCTCCGGGTCATGGGTTCCTGGTCCAGCTCTCTCTCACCGTGTTGTTTCCTTACACGAGAAACTTTCTTCCACACTGTCTCGCTTCACTAAAATGATAGACAAGGATACCGTCCACAAGGGAAAGGGTGGGGAGTAGCAAATGCTCTTAGTTGCTCTGTGCCACAAAAAGCTGGCAGTGTGAGTACCACGTGACTTTGCCTTGCCCATGTCGGCTTTAGCCTTTGGAAGGCCCTCTTTCGTCACTTATTTACACCGTACACAATCATGCAATTCTTGCTTCCATAGTAAAGTATTTGTTCAGTGATAAACTCATGATACTCAATTGCATGTATAAGCTGTTCCCGGAAGCTGTTTTATCAAATTGAGTTTATGACCGTTGATAAAAGAAAGAGGAATCTTCATAAAGGTAAATATTGATCACCATAAGAGGCCAGAAAGCTGATGTATAAAGCTGAAGCTGGAACTTTGATGAAATCCTCACCATTTATCCACCCCAGATCCCGGCCAAAAGTTTACCAGACGAACGAATGGCCTGGGTTCAGGCATGGACAGCGGATGTCATTCTAGAGATATGATCTGCTTATGTATGAAGAAGGAACTGTACCACCACAATAAAGATGGCGGAAGGATTGATCACAGACTGTCGTTTGCTGTTATCCCGCTTTGAAAACCACAAGAGTGTTCGTTTTGAGACATTTTGCGAAATATGGCGAGAGATGAACTTTTCCTTGATTCACTGGTATGCCCTTGTTTTCTTAATGAGCTTTAACAGTGAATTTTTCCTTTTTTACTGCAAGTTATTCATACAGCAGGTTTCTGATAATCAGTAGTGTAGCAGCTCTCGTAACCTGCTTTAGGGCTAAACTTCAGAATACCCCGCCACTTATTTGCGTTTCATTGAATAAGAATAGGCTCTAGTGACAGTATTAAGTCTCGTTCTTCAAAAGATGCCGCATAGGGGAAACAATAGTGGTTAGCTGTGGCGCCCGGGTATCCTGAAGTTGCTCCCCAGAGCTGCTCCATCACCCCTGATAATCTCTGTTTTGATTTCTTCCTAGCGGTGGGAGGGACACAAACAGAAAGATTCAGGTTTGAAATAAGCTTGAGAATTTTTTTTTAATTTGATTTTTGCTTTATATAGGTGCAAAGTTATGCACTCTGGGCTTTTATTTGTTTGTTTGTCATTTATTTGTTTGAGTAAGTTGAACTTTGGCAGTTAGTTAGCTGATGTGGACCTGCTATACCCTCCCACCCATGTACTCACAAAGGACAGCCACAAAACTGGGAACTCCATCTACTACTCTTCTTGAATAGTGTGTGGTTCTTTAACGTTCCCCATTGAAATTATTTATTTTATACATGGAAGATAATTTATTTTGTGAGACGGGGCCCCCGATTTATAGTCCTTATCCGAGAAAACTGTAAAGTCTAACCATAATTTGCAGATGAAATTACAAAGACAGCACTCTCTCCTCAGTTATTTTATGATCCTGAGTTTGGATCGAGCCAGTACTGCCACAGGTGACCCAGGTGCTGCAAGTGGCATTTTCAAAAAAAAAAGTAGTTGTGAGGGAGCAATTTCTGCACAATAGTCTTGGTATAAAATCATTTTATTTAGTAGTGGAAGGGTACCTATGCCAGATATGTCAAATAACTCCAAAATCGAGTTGCAGACATAAGAAATAATTACTACATGACATGTTCTAAGTTTGGAGGCCATTTTATTGTGATTTAATTACCAACTATTGTGCAGAAAACACTCCCTCACAACTACTATTTTTACACTGCCACTTGCAGAGCCTGGGTTAATTGTGGTCCTGCATTGCAGCCCGATGCTCAACCAACTGAGCCACTTGTGTGTGGTTCTTGAACACTCAAAGTATTGCGGGCAAAGGTCAAAGCAAATGGACATTTTTTTTAGGTTAATTAACAAGTTGGAGCAAATGTATGTCTGGTAAAAAAAATAGACTGTAACCATGTGGGTAGGTGCCTAGGGTCAGTACACTTTAGTCTCGATCTGCACCCCACCCCCTTCTCCAAAGGAGAATGTTTTTTTTTTCATTGGGGGTTTGTGATATTTTCTGTTACCGGTAAGAAGCCTACAAAATTTGATCCCCTGAGAGACTTTTTTCAAAGGACATGACAAGATATCAACCATTAGGATTTTATCTTTCAAAGGGCACTTTTCCCTTTATACTTTCGTAATTCAACATAAAAAAAATATCACTATGGTCCAAAACGTTTTTGTCAAACATCTTTGTTACCAAAATAATATCCTTGATTTTTGTTTCAGTTGGTTGACTATCTGTTTCGTATCATAAGTACTTATCTTGATCCTACTCCATGCAGTTTTCCATATCGAATTGGAGCTGTGTATGCTCTATATGCTGTTTATCACACCCAGCTTAATCGACCAAAAGTTAGGGTAGGTAACTCTTCATTGTATTAAAAATGTGTTACTACAATTTTCATGTTCTGTGGAATCTCATCTTCAAGCTCCAACGGCCAAACTCTGCCAAACTTTTTTGCTCTTATCAATCAAACTTCCAACGCCGAGCCAAAAGTTGACCCGGAACCACGGAATAGGATGCCAAAATCAATTGATATGTGATATATATAACCTACCAATCAACATCTTTGGTGCTCATGGTATATTTGTACATTCAAACACAACGTTGATGGAAAAAGACAATGGAATCTGTACAGATCTTTTTACTGAAGAACCTGCAAAAATATATCATAATGGCATTCATAGCTGTGAACTAAACACATGAAAAACTCCATTCACTTTCCGAGGTGCATCTATCTTCCCAGCTATGTTCAGAAATTTGATCGACGATGGAAGCCAAAACGCAGTGTGGGGCTTAGAGCTTGAAGGTGAAATTCCACAGAATGATGAGAATCGCAGTTAGACCTTACCGCTAAAAATAATCTGGAAAGTTGTATTTGAAGATCTCAACAAGTGTCCGCCAAAATTCTTGCAGATTCGGATGACTTTGTCTATGATGAAGGATCTGAAGGAACTTCACAACCAGATCATGGAACAACAGGTTTAGAATAAAATCCCATGCATATAAAGAGTGTTATCATTGGAATTTTGGTAAATTATTTTTTAGTTTGTTTTGTTCTTTACTTAAGGAGACAGTCTAAATTATTTCCAATTTTTTTGTTCATAGCACCACGATGCTGATTATATTCTTCGACTTATGTACAAAGAAAGGGCATTTTTATTTGTTGCAATGCCAATACCGGTATGAAACAACTTAATATTCATGCGTAATGAAAGAATTGTATCATTGCCATTTGTTACATAATGACTTGTTTTACTTTTTGCATCATTTACTCATTATATATAAATAGCCAAATGGTTTGCTTCCGGCTAGTTGTGGTTCTTAACGGTTGCTGTTGAAATGTTCTGTTCTGTGGTGATTGTGTTTCATTGGCCCTGAAAAGCCGCTATGGGGAGTGGTCAATTAAGTATGTATGTTTGTATGACTGTATTATTAAACATCTCAGACGTTAAATTTGTTTGAGATGCTTAAAAATGTCACTAGCATTGATTACCACGTAACATAGAAATTATATAAATTGTTATAAACTTAAGGCTGCCAGATCCCAACTTGAGTATGTGTTGTGGTTTAGAGCCGTCAACATTTTGTACTTACAATCTTTCAACAGCTTGCTTATGGATCAAAAGAAGCCATCACAAGCCAAGAGGAAGGACAAAGCTCTGCATTTGTTGATGATGTTAATGATAATTTAGAGGAAAGATTTAAAGGAGTTGAGGTGATCAACTTCACCAAGTTTATTTTTACTCAATGAACGAAACAAACATAATTCAGAAGGCCTCACACTCTCACCGACTGAGCTAAATTCTCTTAACTAAATGCATAGTGCACATGACCTGAATAGCATCTGAGAAGAAAATATTGTGCTTTCCTTTGTGCAGCAACACCCCTACAAGTGATTAAAAGAGCAAAAGGCTTCTAAAGAATTTAAGAAAATGACGAAACCTTTGAGTTTACAATACATGTTTCGACAGAACCTTCTGCCATCCTCAGTTAGTCAGAATGCAAAGCAATGAAAAGCTGAATTTATAATAAATAGAGAATGCTGATGTGAAAATAGTAACAACGGAATGAAGTATAGCCTGAAAGTGTGAGGATTAAAAAGATAGTTTTAGATTGATGTGGTGTAATTGTTGATCCAAAGAGGGTTGTTCTCTCTGAATATGAATAGCCTCTTTTATCTTGAGTTGAAAACTGGTGGAGGCGTGATCTAAAAAACAATCTGCTGAACATGAGGCGTGACGATGTTAAGAATTCTGCGGATGTTTGACAATGCCACCTTGAATTATACTGTCAATCAACACCATTTAAAAAGGGGTGTTTAGGCTTAAGCACTTTTTGAGACATTCTCATTTCTCTCATTCAAAATACTGTAGTATTTTTAGGGTACAGTCTTGCAGTTAGGGAGTAAAGGAAGACATTAAGTTAGACATTTAAGTGTTGAATTGAGGGAATTTATGTGGGAGCACTTTGTGACATTTTTCATAAAGAATCGAGCATAATTTATCCCGGAAGTACCCATTACTGTTTTGACTGATGACTTTCACTGTTTGTTTTGCACAGAAATTAGATGAGGCTCATAAAAACTACATTCAGATGAAGGCAAAGTTACTGGGGTCAAGAGCCATTTCTAATGATCGACCATTTTCTGCCATCTCTGATAATCTTGTTACAGACATCGCCAGGTATAATTATGTTGTATGCTCAATGATTAAATCCTTGAGCATAAATTTGTGTTGTTAAAGCTCAGATTATTAATTAGTGCAATTTTGACCGAATGAGGAACTTTTTGGGGTGTTTGCGCCAAAACTGCTCAAAACTCTGCCAAAAAGTTGCATAAATTTTTGAATAGCAATGATTACCTTAACCCATTGAGCTCTGGGAGTGAAAAAATTAAGAGATTTATATTCTGTCTAATGCCAGACCATTTTACTTTTCAACTGGGGGCAATCTTAGGGTGTTGAAGTGTCAATGGCTCAAGCCCATTGAGCTCTGGGAATGAAAAAATTAAGAGATTTATATTCTGTCTAATGCCAGACCATTTTACTTTTCAACTGGGGGCAATCTTAGGGTGTTGAGGTGTCAGTGGGGTTAAGCTGTCAAAAAATGCCCCTGCCATAAATTTAACCCATTGACCCCTGGGAGTGAGACTTAACAGATTTTTACTCTGTCTGACGCTAGACAACTTTATCTGTCAACTAGTGGTGTCCCAGGGCATTTGAGGTGTCAATGGGTTAAACAGTTAATCCTTTGCTATCTCAGACTGTTCTATGCAAAGATGCAAAGATAAATGAATTTAACGCCCCACCCTCCTCTTGTTTTGCATGACATTTGCACATGCAATGTCCTTTATTTAAGTAACTCTGTTTGTTTTCATCTTCCCCTTTGGTATTGGACAGTGAGTAATTTTTGTGACCTCCTTGCCTGCAAGCGAGAGCTTGCTTGCAGGCTAGTGACCTCCAAACCCATTTAAAAGCCATTGACTCGATCCTCAGTCTTGAGACTGAATAGATTTTACTCCGTCTAACTCCAGACAATTTTACTTGTCAGTGGGGGGTAGTTCATGAGTTGATGGTTTAACAACTGCTTCATCCACTCAGAAACTATGTCCTCTTCTTACAATGTGTATAATATATAGATTTAGCCAAGCCTAAATGCGGATCTAGCCATGATTTCTAACCCCAGAAAGCAATATAGTGTACATGGAAATAATTTATTATATGTTTCTGCATGAAGTACAAAATTAATCATCATTACTGCATACAGTTTATGGTGATCAAACAGATCAAATGCCTTTGAGCTGACAGCAGTAAACAAACAATTAAGCCTTGCAAACAATAACCAACAATTTTTATCAACAACTAAAACTGAATTACATGCACAGTCATCTCTTTCACAACATTTTCCATTTGACAGACAATCCTTTACTCCCTCTCTCTTCAGTTTAGAACAACGGTAAAATTACAAAGTCAACCTAAAGCATAGTAAATTTGCTTACTCAACTGCAATTTCACAGTCAAACAAAGCAGCTCATGACTGGACATCCATTTCACACAAAAAGCCTATTTAAATGTGATTGTTGAACTATTATATAATAATCTCTGTCAACACGGAATTGCAGACGTTTTTAGGCCTTCTTCGTTTTTTAGTGAGTTTTACAAAATATGTGAGGCAGCGAGGCGTATATTAAGAAGGAAAACATTACCTGCAAGCAAACTGTTGTAAATAAGTGTTTTGTCTCTTGCTCTGTTTCTCTCATTCTCTCTTTTTGCTCATTTTTTTTGCAAAAATGAATTTAATTTAATGTATTTTTTTAAGTATTTAAAAGCCATTTTACGTGGTAAAAACCCTTTCTACCAAGGCTGCTGCCTAAGAAAATTTTAAAGGGGCCCTCAGAGCTAAACGCTGAGAACTTAGGAGCCCAACATATGAAGTGAAAGGTGTTGCTGTGAAAAATTAAGGAGCCCAGAGCTATTCTTTGGGAGCCCCAGGCTACCGGGCTCCTGTTAGGCAACAGCCTTGTTTCTACCCTAGATTAATTATTTGCATACAGTGTAATCTATCCAAAGATAATTATAACGCATTATTTAAATAAAATTATCTTTTCATCTCTAAAATAGTCATGAAAATAATATGGGTGGTATCAAAATTATTTAACCTGTACCCCATGAAAAAGCAAAGAACTATTGGTACCAGTATTTTTGAGAGTTAAAAGTCCCATCACTAATCAGTTCTGCACAGAAAGAGTGGTTTTGAGTTTTATGTAAAGAACTTTATTAAATTTATAAGGATTACTATGTTTGGTGAGCATTTGCAGGATAGCACTAGTCTGAGAGTTGTTTCATGATTTGCTTACTTGATTTTTTTCAATATTTATTAAGTGAATTACAGAAATTTGATGAATGGAAGCGTACACGATGCCAAAAGGTAGGGAAGATTCTACAGTGTGTTTTACTTGCAATTTATTATTACTATAATTGTTAATAGCAAGATTATTTCAGATGATCAAAAGCATTAATTTGGACATATGAAAAACTTTTAACAGCATGTTTTGGAGAGAAAAACTGGAACATCCTTGTCATTACCAAACACTGGCAGTGCTGAATCTGTTAACAACCCAAATGCACCAGACAAAGAAACAAATCCCACAGTGACAAGCACTGTGGAAAAGGTGAGATAAGAAGTTATATTTTGTTTATAAGTAACAACATTCATTTATTAACATATTGAGATCCCTTGCTGATGACTTACTTGTATTACCCAAAACAACCGGGGTAAACTCAGTTCTAAGGCAATGGTCAAGCATCAGATTACAACTTGGCAGGTTGTGTGTTTATTAAATAATTAATACCTGCCAAACCAACCCTCAGCTCAAAATCATGAAAGAAATGAGGAGAAAACACTATTATTGTAATCAATCTGCAAGTGGTTAGACTTTCAAGTCTTTTTGAATATGAATCCTAAACTATAGGTCTCATGTCTTAGTCACTTGATTGTTCACAAATTCACAAAATCCTGAAATCCTATGACATGTTGAAGAACCCACAAACCTATTCACATAGAGCTAACAAAGCATAGAAATCCAGATGTTTTGGTTTGTCCTCTCCATCAGATGTGGCTGGCTTGGTGTGTTATCTCTGAAAGGCTTGTGGTGAATAAGGACAAGACTAGTATAAATGTCAATTGCAATTGCATTTTTTTTTTATCCTTAGCTGTCCATTTTTCTATGTCTTCTATAATTATAAAGAGGGTTCCCATCATGTCGCTTGTCTGAATTTTAAAAGGTCTCATGTCGGTGCCTTGTCAATGTTGCGCTCAGAAATTTAAAGGAAGGATGTTGTTTGTTGTGATTTCACTTTAAGTGCTTTTGCTACTTTTTAGGCCATGTCGCTTGCCCTGACAGAGCCTCTATTTTGATGAAATGACTAGTTGCTCTGACAGGCTAATGCTTGAAACGCTAGCTTCTAAATTTCCTTATGGTGTTCAGTTTACCATATCAACCCAGTTGACAAACCATTTCTATTTTTAAATGTGTAATTTGGATTAATTTGCAAGGCTGTCAAGTGCACGTTTTTCAATGTCCAACCCCATACAAATTCAGGAAATTGTCAGTCTGCAAGTCAGTCATAATGAACATTATTTAAAGATTGACGTCGCATGGAAAAATATTCAATTTCACTTCAATAAGCAAAGGCCATGTAGGCAAAAACAATGATAAATCATTATTATTCTATGATGCTGGGGGAATCTGCTGAGCGCTGCAGGGTTTACTGAATCAGATGTAATAGACGAACACTACAGATATCTTCATCATTATTATTCGCGACTGTTAACGCAAAGTATTTTTTACTTAAGGAAAGTGCTGCAAAGGGTTCGAGGATAAATGAAATTAAGAAGCGATCATTTGCTTCAGTGTCTAAGGTAGGTAGAAAATATTTTTCTGCAAACTGTTGTTCTAATAGGTATACTGTAAAGCCATTCCAACAGTTTATCTTGTCATAGTAGTGTTTGAATGTCTAGCAACATTTTCCTCAGGTTTCAAAGAGTATGAGACATCTTCAACCAACCAAAGACTCTTCAGATGAGGAAAATAAATCAAGGAAAAGGGGTACAAAGAAGTGAATGCTAGGAATGCAAGGAAAACACAGCTACCCTTGTAGTGAAGAGAGGAGGTCTTTCAGAAAACAACACTCCTTACAAGACAGCTGAAATATTAATTTATTGTTTATTGTTGATAAAGTTGTACAGCCTAATTTTCTATTATTATAATACTAAATATAGTTTATTGTACAAAGAGTACACTATTATTTCCCGTAGAAACCTTAAGAAGACCAGACAGTGGCAAAATATATTTTCATACAAAAAATTGTATTGGTACACTTAAGCATGTTTGTATTATGTTAACATGATTTTTACATATTAACTCAAAATCTTTCTACTATGACGCCCTGTCACGCATGCAAAGTCACCCTTGTAGTGAGAAACCCTCATTCTGTTTTTGTCAATAATGAGAACCAAGCTTTTTACTAGGCAAGAGCCTTTTCTTTTTTGGATCTTGTCATCTCTTATGTCACAAAGAATATGGTGGTACATTGTAGTTAAACTTGTGGTAAAATTTCAAAATCTAACATTTCATACTCATATTTATGACAAATATTATGATTTTATTGATACGCTAAGGGAAACAAAGTTCAAGTAGCTTTCGCATAATTCCTTTTTCTTTCTTGGGAGATAAATGCCAATTTCCAGCCACTGTTTGGGGTTAATAAAGCGGCAAACTGAGTCCCAAAATATTGATTAGTTTTGCCAAAAGGAGAGAGAGACCAATAAATTGAAAAAAAAGCAGACAAAAATTCCTCCAGTATTTTATATTCCTTAGCCCTCCTTTTCTATCATTTGTATTTTTCTATTTGGATACCAGTACTTCACTCCCCAAGTTTCAAGGAATTTGACTGCAGTTTCACAGTAAGTTCATGAAAAAGTTGTTTGAACCCTTTTGCTTGCAGTCCATATTAAAAACAATTCAGGTAGTATGTCTACTAAAGTCAATGTTAGTCAAAGTCCTTCTGGTGGGGCACTGGGAGTTCTCTCGATGAAATTATAAGGCGGAGGATAAAATCGTGAACTATCATACTGTTGTGATTCAAACTCCCTTGTCTCTGTAAAATGTGGAGGTTCTCGTGCAAATGGCACTTGTGGCGGTTGTTGGGGGATGTAATACTCATCCCCGTACTTGACAAATGCACCAGGTAGGGGCACATATCTGCCCTCAATAGATTCTTTAGAATGCTGTCTGTGGTAACGAAGCCAACAGCAGACAAGGATAAGGAAGAAAAACAAAAGTCCCATCGTCAGCCTGGAATGAAGAGACAAAAATGAATGAACTTTCCCTTGCTAAGTTATAGGAATTTAGGAAAGGAGTGTCTAGTCATTCTAGCGCTGGAGAACTAATTGGGGACACTGTAAACTGAAATTAACAATTAACGCAAAACCAGAGTACCCGGAGAAAACTTCACGGTGCACAGTAGAGAACCAACAAACTCAACTCACATATGACACCGAGTCTGGGAATTGAACACAGGCACATTGGTGGGAGGCGAGTGCTCTCACCACTGCAACATCCCTTAAGGTCTTGTTTTGTGTGGATCAATAATAATAATATTTATAAGTGCCTATGGTAGGAGCCTTTCTAGAGGTGGTGAGCAACGATCAGTGTGGCAGTACATGGTACGTTTATGTGTTGATGTTCATGTTGGTATAATTTTATTGCAGAAAGGGGCAAATAATAATTGGAGTGGCCCACATATTGAGAACTTGAGCGATAAAGAAATTTAATGAATAAACAATAATGATGACAACATAATAAAAGTTCTACGTTTCCTGGGTTGGTTTAACTTCCATGGAATCAGGTCATAATGGATGAAAAGTGAGGGTAATCAATTTTACTGTGATTTTCATGATTCTGCGGAATCTCATCTTCAAGCGTCAACTGCCAAACTGCGTTTTGGCTTACATCAATTAAACTTCCAACACCAAGCCAAGAGTTGACCCGAAACCAAATGCTTTTTTTTTATGTGTGACATAACCTACCAATCAGCATCTTTGGTTCCCACGGTATCATACAATCGAACTTGATGCCATCGATGGAAAGCAATGGAATCTGTATGAAGGTTTTTACTGAAGAACCTCTTAAAAGAAATCATAATGGTATTCGAGCTGTGAACTAACAAAAACTCCAATTCACTTTCTTGAGGCGGAGTCAATCTTCCCAGCTAAGTTTGGGAATTTGATTGATGGAAGCCATACACAGTTTGGCGCTTAAGTGTGATATTCTGCAGAATTATGAAAATCACAGTAAGGGCAGCTGTCATTTGCAAATAGCGTTATTAAGTCAACAGTGTCAAATTCACTCACCATAGGTACCAGTAATCTGTTAGATAATCGCAGCACATATCGTAGCCACAGCAGTACTCATTGTAATTGCACCTTTAATAAAAGTAAAAAAAAAAGTCATCAACATTCTTGGCACCTTGGATCATAATAATTTTTTATTGGACAAGAAAGGCTCAATGGGTGAGGGTCAATTCTTGAATGGCTGGTAGGGCAGTTGGTGGCTAACCTGGCAAATAGGCATTGGGTGAAAAATTGTAAACCCATAGACTGAAATGCAAAAATGTCCGCCAGCAAATTATTCTTTTGTCTTTGTGAAAATTAGTCTTCAGGACTAGCCTCGTTTTACAGCCAAAATTCTTTCAATTTTACACTTGTTAACAAGGCCATCAGGCTAGTTAACACAAAGACAAAAGAATAATGTCATTTATTGCCGGCAATTTTTGCATTTGGTCTACGACAGGATTTTTTTCAACCGTCCCTACCCCAAGTTCTTTTTGGGTCTTTTTGCATTCAAAGGCCCGGAGGAAAAAGGTGATAAGAAATATGATTAAGGAAGAGATTTTGACCAGGTGAGAACATTTTGCCCTCTTCAGCTGACTACTTGGGAAAACACTGGATTCTAAAGACACATGACTGTGAAAAAGAAGTTGCTACTTGGGAGCTTAGGTTGAGTAGGCCCTGTTGAACTGGCATATTATTTTTATGTCATTTTTGCAGTAAAATGGGTCAACCTCAGAGCTCAGATGAGTGCAAACTGTAGTCATCGTCGTAGTAATAATAGGGGTGATTTTGCCAAACTTCTAGGACTTTAAATTCTAGCCTATGTGCTGGTAACTTTTCTTGCTAGGAGATCACGGCAGAGATCATTTAGACGACTGATTAACCACAAAAGAAATTTTGAATTATAAGCCAGGGTAGAAACAAATGCACCCAAAATTTGCTTGACAGAGACAAACTTTCTCGGACTATTGCTGCTGGGTCCCAAATGAGCATTTGCTTACCAATCCGCATGACACTGATGGGATCCCTCCACCTTCAAAAGGAGACAAACATAGTGGAGTTGAGTTAACTTGTTGACTTAGCTTCTGGTTTGGAGTATCTGTAATTGAGGCAGGTTACTTTTGAGGAGTGAGATAGCATTAATAAAACATGAAATTCACATGTAAAGTGTTCTGCTTTGAATACTTTAAAAGCTGAAGTTGCTCTGGGTAAAACCTGTTTCATTCTTGTTTTCTTTGCTCAGCCAATCAGAAATCATTACTGTTGCAAGGATAAACACAAAACAACATGCAAGCTAGATGAGAGCAATCATGTTTTACTGCACCAGACAGTTATGAAAGGTACTGGTGTAGAAAGAAATAACAACTAAGAAATTAAAAGTCATATGGCTCAAAGAAAAGTGATCAGCGAAAATAATAAATTACAGTTCCATTGCCAATAAAATCTGTTTAAAATGTGAAAAATTAAAAAAATAAAGGCAACTTAAATATCAGATACAACATAAAATTCAATTAGTAAGAATGATAAAAGAAAATTAAATTCTAACAATAAAAACAGTATAACCATGTCGAAGACCTCCACTGAACTGGTTGGTGTCAATTGGTGTGACATTCACAATTTTTTATAGCGGGTTCAAATGATTTTAATGGGGATTGCAATGAACAATGTAAAAAACACATTTTCAACTTCCTTGCTGACTGCTTGCAAATGGCCAAGTGGTCTGCCCTCTGCCAGTAGTTGTGTTTGTTTTGCTGGCCTTGAAAAGTCCAGAAAGGTAGCAGACAGTCAAGGAAATTATGATAAATTATATATTGATCAGTGGCTTGGTTCTATAACACACTGACAACAAAATATAAGACTTCTACATTCAAAGGCAAGGTCTTTAATCTACGATCCTATTCCAAAAAGACGAAAAAACCGTAGAGCAATTTCCAGAGGCGACAGTCTGTCCTCGCTTGCGTTTAGAACAAACGTCGTGGAGGAAACAGCGCGATGGAAATTTGATATCAAAACCCATCACTCCTAAATTATAACGTAATTGATTTAATAATATATTTGTCTTTTAAATTGTACTTTTAGCTGCATGTTCGAATTCTCATCAACTTCTTCTATTGGACTGAATTGAATGGACGACATTTTTCAGGCTAAAGGAAAAGGCCATGGAAACAGGATAAATTAACACTCGCGCGCCTGAAAGAATTAGAGGGAGAAGAAAATATACTATTTCCTGGTTTACCACTGCGATAATGTATTTCAAATTAAATAGTTATGTATTTTTGCAAAAGATAAACTAACTTTTTACTAACTTTAGGTTACCAGAGATTTAATAGCTTCATTCGAAATATTATGCTGTACATGTAACTGGCAAGCTGCTACAGTCATGTGCGTTTTCTAACTTCTGAAATGGTTTACTTTTGACAGTAGGG
The DNA here is from genome assembly GCF_036669925.1 of Montipora capricornis. Taxonomy (NCBI): domain Eukaryota; kingdom Metazoa; phylum Cnidaria; class Anthozoa; order Scleractinia; family Acroporidae; genus Montipora; species Montipora capricornis. Next base: position 43,100,489 of record NC_090883.1, read on the forward strand.
TTGACATCAACTATTCAAAATCCTTAAATATACTTTTATAAACATGCAATTTTGCACGAAGTTCATGATGGTTCTTTTTTACAACAAAATTAAGATTTGAGGATTAGGCATCACATTCAACACGTCAAGTTAACACTACTACATTGAAATGATGTGTAATTTCCTTGTAACGATTAATTTAAACCTCACCCAAAATATAGACATGTAGACCAAAAAAGCGGTACGAATGCACGAAGGAATGAAGCCTTTGGGGAAAAAGATCCAAATATCAGCAGCCATTCGACATACATTCAATTCAATGCGTATGATCTATTGTAGCTCAGACGTGTATCACTGTAATAAATGCGCATATTTTGAAACCGTCTACTTCCAAATTCGTCACGCACACTAAGGTCGTCATGCAATGCCGATGAGTTGCGTGACGCCCATATAAAAGTATCAAAGCGACAGAAAAAGAGGAGTATATATGAAAAAAGGAAAATGAATATTTGCAGATACAAGTGACCACTTCAATGTCTAGTCTGAGACCGACGTTGTTGCCCGAAAAATGCCTTTTGCGAATGAGTAGTCTGCGTGGCAGGCGTTCCTGTTCGAAAGAAGAGCTCCCAAACGATTTTCCGTAAACAGGCCGCGCGAAAGTTGGGTCGACCCAACTTTCGCGCGGCCTGTTTACGGAAATTGGGAGCTCTTCTTTCGAACAGGAACGCTTGCTACGCAGGCTACAGGCGACGGGTAGCGAAAGGGAACACTCGAGGAGGGCGCGCGCGGACGAAGGAACGGGAACGGTCTAGTCATTAAAAATGCGAGGATCGTCTGCCCGCACTTCAAACAAGCATTTCTTTCATTTAGCTATTTTACTCTTGGTTTAGTTTCTGCAGGTATGGTCAATACTGATTGCCGTAATATTTCTGAACATTTTCAATTTCGTTTACAATTTAGGTCTGTCGCTCAATCTTGAGCATTTTAGACCTGCTGTAGTCGCCGCTTAGTTGAGTTTATAGCAAAGCTTGCCATCCAGCAAAGGACCTTTCCATCCAGCAGCTGTTTTCCATACAAATATCAGTAATTTTTTAAGTATTCAAATCATTATAAAATTTCTCACATAACTCAGTGTCAGTGGCCTCAAGATTGACATTCTTACTAATTTCATTACGCTCTTTCCAGTTATGGCATCTATTTTGTACCACGGCAATTTTTTATGATTGACAAGATCACGTGACACGGTCATTCGCATTCGCAGTCTTATCAAGGATTTGTCTTCTCCGCTTTTTGCGATTTTTGGCAATTTTCGCAACGGCATGCAAACCTGGACAAATCTCTAAATCTTTGACTTTTATTATTATTATTATCATTATCATTATCATTATCATTATCATTATCATTATCATTATCATTATCATTATTATTATGCCATGGCACGTTAAGCTTCAGTCCGTTTATGATACCACCTTACGCAAGTGCAAAACCGTAACACAAGGCTCAACCAAACCTTGCCCTTCAATGATCCCTTGCGCGCTAAAACGACTGGAACATCCATTGTACTCCTTAGCATTTGATAGGTTACAAGAAAGTACCCCGATTTTTTTCAAGTGGACTCCAATTTGAGAAAAATTGTTCAATTGACCAAAAAGTAAAGAACTGTTAAACTGCAGATAATTTTGGATTTAGAAGTAGCTATTGTAGCTACGTAGTGGGAAACGGTCTGAGAGTTCACAACGAGAAATACTTGATACAGTCCAGTCACGTGTACGAAAATATTTTATTTCGTGTATTCTCCTTGTTGTTGTAGCACAGGGAGTGACGAAGTCCTTCATACACCAGCCAAAAAGATGTGGATTTTAACCGTCTAGAGAAGACGGGACAAACTATAGAAGACGCACATATCGTCTAGAAAGAACTTAGGAAACATTTTTGTGCATCTATTTTAACGACGGTGCCTACTAATTCAAAAGTATTGTTGCGCGGTTGTATGGATATGCGGGAAAAGCAGATCTCAACAAGTGTTCTTAAAATCCGAAAAGAAAATTGGGGGTAACCACGCATTTTTCAAAGATAATTAATCAACAATATTAGTAAATAGCTTTAAAAAATACAAAGCAATGTATGGCGTTCCTTTCCAAATTAAAGCTTAATTATCTCTGAAAAATGCATGGCTACCTTAAATTTTCTTTTTGGATAGCAAGAGCACTTGCTAAGTTCTGATTTCTCCGAATAGTTTTAAACCGCACAAAATAATCCCTGCATTTTTATAGTAAGCACTACCCATAGGAAATCCGAGTATCTCGAGATGCGCAGAACGTATGCGCAATAACAATAGTAGGTAAAGGTAAAGTCTCTGCTTACGAGCCAGAAGGCTCATCAGGCCGGCGCTTATCTCCGGTTTCTGTAGCATGAAGCGACTAGGAGTTTTTCTATGCCCCCCTGGATGGGATGCTAGTCCATCGCAGGGTTACCCCCAGCATTTCGCCGGTACCCATTTATACACCAGGGGCCGGTTGCTGGAAGCCTGGTTAGCGCTAACCGTTGGTTAAGAGGTATCAAAACCTATAGGTTTCCGTGGCATTTAACGCTGGTTAGCGCTAACCATGCTTCAAGCAACCCGGGCCTGGGTGGAGAGAGGCACCGTGAGAGTAAAGTGTCTTGCTCAAGAATACAACACAATGTCCCTGGCCAGGACTCGAACCCGGACCACTCGATCCGGAGCCGAGCACACTAACCATGAGGTCACCGCGCCACCGAGTATCTGGAGATGCGCAAAACGTATGCGCAATAACAATTATAGTAGGCACCGTCCTTAAAGGCGCGAACAAGAAAAATTACGAGTGTACAAAATCTATATCCTTTAGTGGTTCTTGGAACACGCTTGGGCCCCTCATAAGGTATTTCGTCAGGACGCATAATCCGTCGAAGTGGAGGTGAATAGTCGTCGCTTCACAGCTCGGGAGGCATCCATTACTTTCACCGACAATGAGGTAAATAATTGTTTTAGTATATACAGTATATACCACACAAGTTGAATAATCAGCCGATTGAAATTTTGATTTATTTCTAACAATAAGCAACAAATATACATCAGAAAATAGTTCACGTGAACAAGGCATTGTACATTTTTCATGCCGTTTGGAAAGATTAAACAACTTTCCATAGATCCTTTGCATAAATGGCGCCCAAATTTGAATAACAATACTTGATACATCCTTAGCCTCACATTCATGAGAAAAGTCCTTTGTCTTGAAACATAAACACGAGGCTAAGGATGTATAAAGTATTGTAATACTATTAAATACAGTCAAACCAAACCTCGTTGCCATTTTTTTTATTTTTGAAATAATTGTCTCGTTAATCGATAAATTTTGCTCCTAAAGCGCAACAGGAAGCCATTTTGTTTTTCTCCCTTTGCTCAATAAGAATGTGCAGAAAGCACTATTCACTCTTGTCATAGTTAATAGAGGGAGCTCCCCTCTATTAACTATGCTCTTGTGGTATATACTATTACATAGTTAATAGATTGCAATTTAAAAAACATTTACGCCTAAGGTCTCTGTCCTAAAGCACATAAAGGGAGACGGAACTTTTGCACTCGAGATCGGAAGGGACATGCCTCAATGAGTTCGGCTTGGACCAGTGACGTGGCCGATTGAATGAGATGGCGCTTACTAAGTTATATATCAACGATGAAATGATATATGAAATGGATCATATATGAACTGCGGATATGAAATCAAAGTGAAGCTATGATCCTCGCAGTTGTGAATGCAATTTTTGCAATTGCGTAGAGAAGGCTGAAAAATTCAGGACTTCAACGGGATTCGAACCCGTGACCTCGCGATACCGGTGCGACGCTGTAACCAACTGAGCTATGAGCTACGTATATGTCACTTTTATCGCGAAATGTTTTACATCACTCCAGAGATTTAGCATTGCGTTAACGTGAAACGAGAAACTTCAAACGCTCGGCTGTTGCTCAAAGACTATATTCTTCCATCTTTTCCCTCTCTTTTTAGAAGATTTACGATAGCCTAAGATGACAGGCAAGCAATGAGCGAAAATCAAGGGTTTTTTAATTTTTGGCAAAAGCAAATTCGAGTCTCGCATTTCCTGTTTGCTGTAAAACGCGATGCTACTTCTCTCTCAGTACTAAGACAGTCAGTTGAACGTGAAACAAGGAGCTGTAAATCCCCGGCGTACAAGTTATGAAGCGATCTTTGCAGGCTCCACAACCGCCTTTATAAATAAGGTATCATCTTTGATGAACTCCTCAGATTCTAGAACCTCGTGGGGTACAAAGCATGGGTTACCGATGCCAAGATTCTCTCTCATCGTTGGCCGATTAAACACGACTTTAATGTTCGGCAAGGACCGATTCGGACTGAGTTGATGAGTTCGATGATTCTTCTGCTCGCCTTGATCGATGAGAAAGAATGTTATCTTTTGTTTGAACGGCCAGTCCAACAGCGCATCGTACTCTCCTTTCATTATGATAATGTACAGAGACAAATGCGTTGATTTTCCGCGATCGCGTCCTTGTAAATATGCCTTGAGTCTCATTTTGTACCCGTACTGAGACGAATAGAAGGGAGGACTAAAAATCGCAAGATCCTCGGGCGAAGCCACTGCCAGGTCATACTGCTGCTTATACTTAGAGATTTTCCAGATGAACACTCCGTTGGTGCAAGTGCTCCGAGTTTCGTTCTCGCGGATTTTCTGCATAGCCAAGCTTAGGTGTGTGTGAACCGCGGTTTTGGAGTGCTCATCGAGGGCATCGCGTTTCCCCTAAAACAAAAAAAAACAACTATAGATGTTTAAAGGTGGATTTCCAGTGAGGCCAATTTTTTTTTACGCGCCTATGCGTAAGTAAACTTGAATTGGCTTTTCAGCGTGCGTAAATAAAGTAGAGACGATGTATGCATGAGTAGCCACACGTACAGTAAACGTGAAAGTTTACGTACGCATAGGTAAATAGAAATTCACGAAGGTGGAAATCCAAGGTGTAAAGCGCCCGTGGAAAGGATATGAAACTAGTTGCCTAGCGACGGACGAATGGACAACTGGGAAGGATTCGAAACTACGACCTCCGCAAGACTAGCCTGCGAATTAACGCAAACGTATTTCCAAAGAAAAAAAGAATTGTTTTTTTGGTCGTAGTACCACTTTAAGCAGCTTTAAATACCCGTAAAACGGAGCACTGATGGCGAGGAGGGAGTAAAATGAGCGCAACGTCGACCTCAGGTTTGTCAGTTGAATTACTGTTACGAGTTATCGACGTTAAATATGGTTGCTTTACTTTACTTTACTTTACTTTTACCTTGAAGGTACAACCAATGTCCAGATAATAGCAAGGGTGAACTGCCAACGTACACTCCGTCAAGTGAAAAGAAAGCTAAAGAACGAAGTAATTAAAACACTTCATGGGTTTACTGATAATCTATAAAAAGTCAGTCAACGACCATCGCTCCGTGTCATTGAGAATTCATACATTTTAATTGCGGATTTGAAGAAGCATGGTGGTCGCAAATAGCAAACAAGTAGTCACAGGATTAAGAACACCAGATTGACATGATTTGAACCCATCCCCATGCTCTACCCCATTAAGTTCTCACCCACTCAGGGCCCGGTTGTTCAAAAGCCGATTAATTTAATCCAGGATTAGCGTAAACTTTGGTTTCATTTTTTTAACTTTTGGGCGAAAAAGCTTGTTTTGCCTATTTTTGTGTTTCCAGATTGACTTCCTTGCATAGTAATGTAAAATTTAGCCAAATATCAGCGTTGATAAACATTTGGGAGTGTATAAATAAACTACTTGGTTTAAATCTGGGATTAGGGCTTTCACCTACGACGCAAAAATAAGCACAAGCAACAAACACAAGCGCATTGACTTGTTGTCAATTAAAGAAAAAGTAACAAAAAGTACTAATGATCAAAACCCACCCGCAGCGTTTGCTTCTGCTTATGCTTAGGTCAAAAAGTGGATAAGTCACAGAGGAATCAATTGCGCTAT
>NC_090883.1:43111486-43118986 GCF_036669925.1 Montipora capricornis
TCCAGTCACATTTTCTTTTCCAGTTTACACATTTCACTGCAAGAGATAAAACTGCTCGTTGAGCAGCTTTATCGACGAAAACCTGTAATGAAAGGCAAAACAACCCCATTTAATGCAACAAACCCGCGACGTTTTCAGCTGACTTACTAAAACCTTTCAAAACAGTAATTAAATAATGTTCATAAAAGCTCAGTATATTTCCGTCCATTCTTGGCTTCGACAGCAAAGAAACACCATACTGTTCTGTGTTTTCGAGGACTTGTAGAGAAATTGTCCTTGCAAGAAAAACTGTGTTACGAGAATATGTTTTAGTTTGGAAGGATTTTCGCGGGATTCAAATTGTTCCGAGCAAGGATTCGCAATGCATTGGTTTCGTGACAACGAATCCGATTCAATAATTGAACCCGGTCTAACGCAAATTTACAATCTCCAAAATACGACAAAATCAAGGCAAATTTAATCGCTAGTCTTGCCGTCGACCCTATTTGAGTTTTTTTAAAATTGTTATTAATGAGAGTTATCTGGTGTATTGATTTCAATGAAGCTAAAGCCGTGGCCAAACTATCGAACAAAGTTGGATTCAACCCTCCAACTTTGCTCGAATCAACATTGTTTAACCGTTTGGCCACCCATATTGGATGATGTCCGTCCAACATTTTTTGTTCGATGAAGTGTTGGATGGAGTTTGCTTTTGGTAAAACATTGCGACCAACAATTCTGCTCGAGGCAACAATGTTGCAGTGTTTTGCCGCTCTTCCAACAAAGTTGTGTCCTGAATCGAGTCACGTTCGCGCTGCTAGCCAATTACGAATCGCTATTTTATTTTCAAGCCAAGGCTTCTAGCATTATTTGTAACAAAGATGGCGGACAAGGATCAACAGCCAGAAACCTTGGTCAGCGAATATGAAGCAAGGCCATGTCTTTGGGACACTTTTAGTCCCCTTAATCACTTTCGCTCTGTTTGGAGATTTCTGGTTCAATAGCGTTTACAATTTCTGCAAATTGTTCGAGCTCACTCTCGTTATCTCCTAAGCGCCGGTGTATCTTGCAGTAAAAATACCCTTTTCCACACGTTCTCTTAACCATTTTTGGTTTCAGCTCGTTTGAATCCATCATTTCCGTCCTCAAACAGCTCCAGTGGCACGCTACGAGCGATTTTCGTTTCAGTGTTAGCGCCATACTTATAAATTTAGCGCCAACTTGAACTTGAATGTTTCATCAAGCAATCTGGAGAGTGTTTTGCCACTACCTCAACATTTACATCCAACAATGTTGCATGTGGAATCCAACTTTGTTGGATAGTTTGGCCAGGGCTTAAGTGTTTAAATACACCTTCATTGACTTAGGCCCGTTTCAAACGTCGGACTTGACATGTGCCGAATCTAATAATGCAAATGAGAAAAATCTATTGTTTTCGCTCATTTGCATTAGACTCCGCACTTGTAAAGTTCGACGTTTGAAACGGGCCTTACTTTATGCTTTTGTTGCGTTCGACATTTGCATGGAAAAAATACAATATAGAATGCAACTTGCGCTGTCACTTAAATAGAATGATCATCGAATATTTTATCGAATTTTGTCAGCGAGATTTAAGCGTTTGACTTTAAATCGGAGTGACAGAAGCACACGAAAACCAAATGAAAATAGATAAAGGAATCACTTTTCTACATCGGCGAATTTTCATATCAAATTTCAATCCGATTTTATTTTTTTTTGTCTAGAAGTTTAACATTAAGCAAAAGATGAATCGGCACGTCTTTTCTCCTGTTTGTAGCAATAAATAACAGTAGCGATGTAGGAATGGTGAACGGTAAAAAGAACTGAGGATCATTACCTTGGAAAATGAAAATGGTTTCCTGTCAAGTGGACATAAGCACGGACTTCCTTGCCTAATATCAATGGCATAATTCAGTTCAGTATCAGAAAATTTGTTTCACCATTAAGCAAAGATAAAACACTAAAGCCTCGTCCATTTTTCTACACTGATCACTTCACACTTAAAAAAAAGAAAATTTACATCATAAAATTGGTTATTCGTAGGCTAGATCAGAGTTAATTAAGCGCTTCAAATACTCTACAAAGATGACTGAATTTTACAATGTAAACAACAAACTCTCTCGAATTTCTCCTCTTTCTGCTAGTGCAAGAATTGGAAACGAGGAAAGTTTTAAAAAAACACTAATTACCGTCGCTTTAACTCTTGCAAACAAGACTGGCAGAATCTGTGACCACAATCCTCAATTTGTACAGGATCTCTGAAAGCTAGCTGACATATGGGACATTCGTATTCTTGTGGCAGAGGCAGAACAAACTCTGCCTCGAATCCGCCAGTTTCTCGATCGACGCGATCGGCCATGTTACCACGATTTCGCTCGCTTAATATCGAGACAAAGCCATGTCTTAACAGCGAAAAACACAAAACGAATTTTCAGCGCTGTTCCTGCAGTGCCAAGTTCTTGACAGCTTGCTAACGACGACTGACGTTGGAGGAAAGCAATTACTTTAATCATATGCCAGCGACACATCTGCCTTGACACCAGCCGTTTCACACAGTCTCCAACGTCTCAACCGGCTTTGAGCCCAAGACAACTTGAAGAAGTTTACTATAGGAAAATTTGACATTTCAAGTTTATTATCTCGATATATTAAGTTCTCTTTGCATTGGAAAATATACCCGGGAAGCTGCCAAAAACCCGACTTTCCTTTCCGAAGCACAGTGTTAATTAAAATTTGCAACATTAAAGGACATGACAACCAACTCCTTCGGCAAGACCACTTTTCTAAGTTGAATTTCTTGAATTCTGTCAATATAATTCCCAAAAGAGTCTGAAAGAAGGACAGCTGAACTCACAAGTCAATTTTGACGTCGTCTTCTGGCAATAAAAAATTAAAGAATCTTTTAATCAAAATACGTTTAAAAATAGATACTAAGTTAATAGACCTTCATACACAATTTCTCACGCAGATTTAGCGAGTCAGTCGATTTTTCCACAAGCAAGAGTTTGCAAAAGTTATGAGAACGCAAAAAAAAGAAATATTTCAAACTATATTTCAACAATAAAAAGCACATGAAGAAATCAATATTGATAACCGTGTCAACTCATGAATTGAAAGATAATATTATAAATAGGTAGTTTCATATGCAAAGTTTCAAGATGTGTTTTCTCCGTAATGTGACATGTGAATTTCTTTCTTCAAAAGTACTAACCTCCACAGCGGTTTATTTCTTTTTGCCTTTTTAACGATTTGCTTGTTTTTGAAGAAAAATTGAAAAGCATGGGCGACGTGCAATGGAAAAACAAATAGCGGGAGGAAACACCTCCTCGGACACAATGCTTATGGAGAAGTACCGTCTTTATTTATTGACAGCAATAAGCCATGCAGAGAATTAATGGCTGACAAAATAAACAGTTCTCGTGACCAGAGGTTGCCCTACAAACCGTTTATGAGCAAAAAAGAAAAAAAAGCGTGACAATTTTATCCTGAAAGTTTTCGAATAGAATCAAAGTGTGTAGTTTCCGCTTCGCTATGAACTGAGCAAAATCAATGGGTGACAGAACTGCGCCTCAGATTGCCGCATTACGAGATGTTGTCATAAAACAGCGCTAAAACATTAAGCAGTTGACACTTTTCTGGGCAGATGACCAGTACTTGCTTCCCTTCGAGGACTTCCCGAAGTCCAAGACTCTCCAGATAATCTCTCGCCCGTGAAGGTCTTTTCCATAAATCCTCTAAAGGCTTTTCTCGCGGATTCAAAGTTTTCCAAGGCGAGCAGATGCAGCCCATCTGTGTGAAAAACTGAGAAAAGAGTCTTCGATTACATAGTTTTCATTTACTGCCTCGAACAGAAGGTTAACATCTGGCAGCCTTGTTCCCACAGCCTCTAAGGGAAGGAAAGAAGAGAAGCCCTCACCAGGAACAGTAAGACTTGCCATCAGTCGTCCTCACGAGTTTTGAAGCAGAATAGCAAAGCTTTTTTTACCGGCAAAGGAGGATGCCTGTTTTATGAGTCAATGAGTCTCACAGTCAATATAGCAATAATTTATTTATTATGCCTAAGCCTTCGTTTCAGTTATTAGGCCTAAGCACTCTCTGAAATTTTATTTTATGGTTTGGTTAACCTCACTAACTCGTTGACTCATAAATACTTAACACTTAATCACCACGAAGCAAGGTCTCAAAGCAGATGAGCCAGCGAGGAAGTCCCTAAAGGTCCCAGCGGGCCACATAAAGTAAGACGGGTAAGTACTTTACGTATCCCTTATTATAATATACGACGACGTTTCGACGTTGAGCCATCACTATCGTTTTGACTTGATAATAGAGTTAGCCCACCGTCCAAACGTCGTCGTTTTTAAAAAAATATTTATCGCAGTTTTTTATCGTCAAATGTTTTAAAAAAATTGCTTCTTTTTCGTAACAACCGTCTTTTCACGAACAAATTCGGTATGAATGGCGTGAGTGTTTAAGGAGCAGATTTAAAATTCAACGGCGGTGTTCATTTCCTCCACATAACCTCAAAATCAAATTTGGTCATTTCACGTCGATGTCAGAAAGAGACACCATCATTGCAGCGATAACATAATGAGATTTCCCAATTTATGGAGCCGAATTTTTTCCCCCAACAGCCGGCGCTCTCATTGGGTACTTCGAGGTCACATGGCATCTAACAATAAAACTTTTTCCCGCCAAAAGTCTCTGAGCGGGCAACAGTGCAAAATCTATGACGTCAGAGGGTAACAGTGCACTGTTACCCGCGAATGTCGACCGACGACCGCCGTTGTTGTTGCCATGGCACGTTTTTGTTTTTGTGCTATATAACAAAACACTTAATGACTGGTCCCTCGGGGAACAGTTCATTTTGTTTCCCTTGAATTTCAATGTTTCCCTCGGCTGCGCCTCGGGGAAACATTGAGATTCTCGGGAAACAAAATAAACTGTTTCCCTCGGGACCAGTCATTAAGTGTTTATTATTAATCAGGCACTTGCATAAATCACCGCCTTGCATTCACCGTGCACACTTGTTCACAGGTGCGCCAGGGACGGACTCTTGCGTACGATCCTGTAGGAAATTTACGAAATGGCCAAGGTCTCACCAACGAAACGTCACAAAACACCTAAATCAATTCATTGGTTCAATGCGCAAAGAAAACAGGACTGCACGTGCGGCAAGAATTGACCGCATTTAACATTTGGACGACAGCGTGAGCTACAACAGCAAATCAACCATTCTTTTACTTATATTTTGCGACTGTTCCTGTCAATCCAATTTTCACGGTACTTCGCCCATGTTGCACAACGCGAAGGAGATGAAATAATCGCGAAATACTTCAGATGACGAAAATCATATTTTGCTGTGATGTTATCTTTTCGTGAAACCGGAATACGCTCCGGCCATGCGAGCCCTAGCGGATCGTGTGCAACTTTAGCTTTATCTTTGCGAAGCCGTCGTGGTTTCTTACACTACAAGGGAGTTTAAGCTTGGTTTTCACTAGCGACGCAAGCATAAGCCCAAGCAACACACGCAAGCGCATTTACGTGTTGTTAACTAGTGTCTATTGTTCCAACAAAAGGCTTTAATGAACAACAAGCTACTGAGTTTGCGTATGATTCTTGTGCTTATTCTTGCGTCGCATTCTCCACCCCAGAGCTCTTCTCTTGACTGAGGGAGAGATGAGCTCTGGGGAACCCTGAAACAAAGTGTCTTCTCATTGGTTTTCGTGAAGAACAATCAAACGCGTCTCTAATTGGTGCATTCATGTTAGCACGAGGAGTGAGCAGGCGCCGTAAGGCTCAAATAGCCAATTTTTGGCTGTAAGAACCCTACGGGGCATTTTCTCCTACATAGAGTTTCCCAGAGCCTTGGATCGATCCAAGGCACTGGTGACGAGAATGCTTGCGTTGCTAGTGAAAAGCAGGCTTTCAGAAACGCAACCCCATCAAATCATAAAGGCCGGGACACACTAAGCGACATGTCTCTGCGACAAGTTGCTCCATGTATACTACATGCAAAACACGTCGCCGCGACACGACGCCTGTTCGGTGCACACGCAGTCATCTCGTATGAGGGGGAATGTGAGCTAGTTTTCTAATTCAATATGGCTGACCATAAGACGCTCTCTCATTGGTTCATTTATATTTTGTCGCAGCGACTTGTTGCCGGAAGTGTACACACGATGCGACAACGCTGCTTTCGCTAATCCCGGCCTTGGGGCGACAGCAACGATAACGTCACAAATTTGCATATTTAGTAGCAAAAACAATAGTTTTGCACGCCCTGCACGTGCGTTTTTCACTTATGTCCATTTCCTTGCCGTCATCAGCAAAACAACAACGTGAAACAGCCAAATTTGAGGTTTTATGAAGAAAGTCAGCACTTGACGATAAATTTTCATTTTTTCCCCCTAAATTACGTGTCATTTTTGAGGAACTACCACACCCTTGTCACATTAAAAAGGTTGAAATAGTCACGAAGTGATTGCCATAACGTGAATTTACATTTTGAGATGACGTTTTCGGTGCCGTCGCCGTTGTCGTTGCTCCCTAATAGGGAGCTTAAGGCGACGGCAACGAGAACGTCATCTCAAAATATAAATTTGCGTTATTTTAATCGCTTCGTGACTATTTCAACGTTTTTAATATGACAAGGGTGTGGTAATTCCTCAAAGATGACACCAGTCGGAACGGCACTCCATTTTAGGAGAGAAAATGAAAATTTATCCTCAAGTGCTGACGTTCTTCATAAAACCAAAAACTTGGCTATTTCACGTTGTTGTTTTGCTGACGACGGCAACGAAATGGACAAAAGTGAAAAACGCACGTGCAGGGCGTGCAAAGCTATTGTTTTTACCCACTAAATATGCAAATTCGTGACGTTCTCGTTGCCGTGGCCGTTGTCGTTGCTTAATATCATTGGTAAAAAGAGCAAAAATTATCGTGCTGCACGTGCAGCACGCATTTTCGGAAAAATTTCTGTAACAATGACGTGAAATCACCAAATTTGAGGTTTTGACGACAAACGTGAGCGAGGTTGACTAGCAGTAGAGTCATTTTCACAGAGTTATGACATTAGAGTTAGAGTTAAGTTTCCAAAATCCTGAATTCAAGATTCTGGAAGGCCTAAATCCTGAATTCAGAAATACAAAAAGTATCCTAACCATGCATAAAAGCTAACCTTAGGCCTAATTAGGCCTAAACAAAAGTTTTTAGGCCTACGGTTAGCTTTTATGAATGTTCGCTTCCCAAATCTTGAATTCTGGATTTTGGAAACTTAACTCTCAACTCTACGACATAAATCTATGAAAATAACTCTAAGAATAGCTGTCCCCAACGTGAGCATATAAAATATGATGCTTTTATTCTCTACTTTTACCTTGAAACCGCTCGTATCAGTTTCTTTTTGGAATACATCGTCCACATTGTGCGACGTCAACGAGATGAAATAATAGTGAAGGACTTACGATAGAGCAAAATTCTATTCTGAAGTGACGTTTTCTTTGA
>NC_090883.1:43123986-43188986 GCF_036669925.1 Montipora capricornis
TAACTGGATCTCGTGCAAGTCTTCTGTCTGAAAGAACATTCATTCAGTCTTCCAATTAGGCCGTTTTAAATTATAGAATTAATCACTTGATTAATGGCGAGAACCAAAGAATGACATACCTGATCCTCTGGATGGAAATAGTCATGAGAAGGTATGTTGCTGATAACTCACATTTTAACAACTTGAGTTCAAGTCATCTTCCCGAGTCGACTTGACATTGAAGACAACTTCTGGTCAGTCATCGAAACCTCAGTCATCAACGAGATTCCTTCTCAGGAATACATCCATCCAGAGGATGGAATTCCTTCTTAAAGGTAACTGGTTCTAAATTAAGTATTGAAAGTAATTTTGCCATCAATTTTCTTTTTAATTTATTCGCTGGGTGAGCGGAGAAACTCTCACACCACATTCTACGTAATAGAAATTATCTAAGTTTCTAACTAGCAATACGAAATGCAAAACAAATTCGGATTTTTTGCAAGAATTTCCCTGGGCTAAGTGTCAGCCTCCAATAGACCTTTTCGGCTTGTACATTTCGTTTTCCCAATACAGATCATGTGATAATACTCAGGAGGTTTGGTCTTTTGATTTGTTCATTAAAATGAGGGCATGCAAGCATGAATAAGCCTGCATGCACTCTTTTTAATGAACAAAACAAAGGACCAAGCCTCCTGAGTGTTATCACATGATCTGTATTGGGAAAACAAAATGTACAAGCCGAAAAGGTCTATCAGGGCTCGACATTGCGACTCACTGGTCGCCAATGCGACCAAAAATCAAGCGTTGGCGACTAGATTTGTGGGCGACTAACCTTCACCTTTTTCCTTTATCTTTTTAACCTCAAAGGCAAATCAACCGTAGTTTTGGATAAAATGCACGATTTATGCGCACAGAAATAACAAAACAAACCCACGACTCTTCTGGCTCTTCGATCTCCATGTTTCATAATCGAGCGCCATGTTTGATTCAGCAGCTGGTATTACGGGCGCACTTAACAACACGTGCAATGTTCACAACGAAGCCTTGCAGGTTAAGCCAAGCCTTGGCTTTTTAGCGCTGAAAATATGGAAAACTGGTGATTGTTTATGTTCAGGTTCGTCTATTTATGTAAGCTATAGACTCGATGTTACATGGAAACTTAACAAAAGCGGAGGAAGCACAGGAAACGTGACTAAAGCTGCTTTCACATTGATTATTTACCTCGTAATGCGTAATGATATGTTTTACGAGCCCTGGCTTCCTTTTAAGTTTTAGTATCTCAGTCTTAGAAGCTTACGTGTACCTAAACTTAGGACTAAAAAGAAGATTGCATGTGTACATGATCATCAGAAAAATGAAGAAAAAAATATCAGTGAAAAAAAAATGGCGACTAAAAGTTAAGATCTGGCGACCAAAATTTTTGGATCAGTCGCCAATTGGCGCCTTACTAAAAATGTTAATTTCGAGCCCTGGTCTATTGTCTTTTGCAAATGGAAAGTAACTTTGGCTCGGGCTAACAACACTTAATAATCATAAATGGCAATGATGATAACAATTAAGAGGACGCTGTGATGATAATGATGATGATGATGATGAGGGTGCTTGAAACCGTTGGCGGTACATTGATAACAAGACGATGATGACCATCAAGATAACGACATTAATTAATGAAGATGACAACTGGAATAGAGAATGAAGTCAGTAAACGGCTGTATCATAATAAATCTGCATTACCAAAGACATTACTACCTGGAGTTTTTTCGTTGTTTCCAGTAAAAATTGAAGAACTTTCCATCTGTCGTCTGAGGAAGGAAAACTAAAGAGCTGCCTCAGAGCTGGTTGCCATAAGTGATTTGTCTTCATGCTCTGAACCTGTGATCTAAGTTCTTGAAGAAAGTCAAAGTCAAGTTCTGAAATGACAAGTGACAGAACTTTCAGTTTGAACCTGCTTAAATTGTGCTAAATATCACAATAGTGGTTATTAAAGATTATAACTCCTAATTTCTAAATTAAGTACTGGTGCATCCCTTACTTCAGAATGCACTAATTCTTGTTGCTTAAATAATGATGAGGATGAGAATAATTATTATTATCATGCTCATCATTTTAATTGCCATCTGACCCTCGTTATCACAAATTAAGACACCTAGAAACTTATTGTTGCGGAAAATTTTTCAAGAAAGAAATTCTCAAGATCTGGATCAATAATACTTAATTTTGCTATCATAAACATCACCAAATAACAAAGCTCTTTTGCACTGCAACTTTTGTCAGTGGTAAAAAAATCATTGGGTTTATTGGAATTGTTAAATTATGCTGTTGTGAGGTCATTAAAAATAATTTTTATCAATGTGTAAAAAGACATGTCTTTGTTGTTCCCACTCTGTTTGGTTCTGTGCAAAGAACTTTTCATTAAAATTTTGTTCTAATATTTCGATCCTGTAAAAGGATTTCTTACATTAATTTTGTAACAGGGTTCACTTAACAGATTAATTACCTTGAGCAAAAAACAAATTTTCATCATCTGTTCTTCTGTAGGGATTTATTGACACAAGTTTCACATCATAAATGGGTATGCCTAGCATCCCATCTGCCAACACTGGAACACGACAAACACTAAATGCTATTGCAGCCCTTTTGTCTTTGTCTAAACTAATGCAACATCTCTCAAGAGACTTAGTGCAGACTTTGATCTGATTTTCAAGAGATGCCTTGTCATTACATAACCAGGAACAAGACGTGTATTCTTTTGATGGATAATAGTGTAGTCTTTCAGAGTACCAAACCTAAAAAGAAGATGACAATTTTCTGTTATTTTTTAAATACTGTGAGCTATTCACAACCAACCGTGAGAAATATAAGAAATAAAATTGTGGATATTGACTGCCTGTATTACTGGAACTTCTGAAGACTTATGTTCTTGACAAAACTCATTCGCTTGCAAGGCCTTGTAAATTATTATTATCTTCTAGCCTCTGTATTTCAGATCAGCAAGCTCTCTATTTTAGCCTGTAAGGCTGGCACACAAGGAGTTATAGGTTTGATTGTTGATTTATTATGCAACCCTCTTCCCCTCTAGCAACCATCATATTCTCACTCGGTGACCCCTTTTTTAATTTCTGAAAAGTGATCAGAAGGCCAACATGAAACTTTCTGCAAAGTTTAAAAGAACTCTGTACTGTGGAATCAGAGCCACATTAAAAAAATCACAGAATGAAGGGTTCTCTGAATCCTCCATGCAGAATTTTTTTAAAGTTTGCAGGAAGTTTCATCTTACCCTTCTGATGACTGGGGGTCACCCAGTTCGTTTTTAAGATATGAGCAATTAAGACAAAATAAAGGGTATTTTTACAGGGCTTTCCCATTGCCGCGGTGACATATTACGTAACAACAACGACTGCATATGGTACCATAATATTGCTACGATACAGAGTGTCACTTGGAAGCATTGAAACTGGTTTGAGCCACCTTAAGCAGTGACAACTTATCCAGCCAACTAGGAATTGGCCATTGTGTCACTTGGTAATGCACTAGTTGGCGTAAATCTCCCCCCCTCCACCCCTTCCCTTCCCAAAATGAGAAAAGCGGGGACATTAGCAGGACAAAACCCAACAAAAGTGCCCCAGTATACTGGGTGTTGGACAAGATCCGAATCGGGGAATTTCTCTGTTGGAGGATTGGAGTCTACAACTGTGTCACACAAGACTGGGACCAAACCAGACAGAGACTAAAATTATGGAAAGAAACAAGAGTTAAACTTGTTGATCCAGTTTAGTATATACCAAAACAGTGGATAGCGTTGAACGCTAGCCTGCGAGCAGGCTCACTTGTAGGCACGGAAAAAGCGAGCCGGCAAAGCCGGCAAGAAGAATGGGACTTTTTCCTCGCCCCATTCTTCTCTCCGTCGCCCTTTCGCATATTCCTGTGCCTACAAGTGCTTACAAGTGAGCCTCCTCGCAGGCTAGTTGAACGCAGATGCTGATTGGCTACTTAAACTCCGGAAAGCCACTGCTATTCACCTCCGAGCTATTTGCGCAGAATTTCTGCCCGCAAATCTTATGATCTTTGCAGGTTTAAATGAGTTAAAATCATCTTTTTGTGCTAAATTATCTCACTGTTTTAGTATGTACTAAAACAACTATTCACCTCAGTGTCGGTGGCTAGTGGTGGCTATTTACCTCACCCCTTTGCAGCTTGGCAAATACCCACCACAATAGTTGCTAGTTGTTATCCTAGCTTACTTTTTGCTTGCCATCCACAAATACATTAAGTCACCGAACGGAAAACCTTGCTGACTGTTATATTTTGTTCTTAGTGATATTTTTGACGAAATTTGTTGTATTCTTTCACTAGTAGGCGGGGATATTGGATCAAAAATATTGCCCTGAGGCAGGAACATGAGCTCACTTTCTCTTGCCCTTTTATCCAAGTCCCTGCCAGGGTTGGGATGGGGGAGCAGTGATTTACATTAACTGGTGCATAACAAACAGGTAGTGGATGTGCCTCTTGGCTGAACCTGCTTTTTCCAGCAGTTCGCATGCGTCTTTCACATGCAGTCTAGCTCTCTCATATATAAAGCAGTACCTTGTATACAACATAGATACAAGCCTTTCCCTTGAGACTATCCGACTGTGGGGAAACTTTCAGCTTGTATATTCTTGCTGTAAGTTTAACAGAATCGACATACTCAATTTGAGTTCTTCCCAAATCAATCCAGCTGAATAGTTTCCCTTCGGGGCGACCAACCAAGTCTTCCAACAAGAACTCGTTTATTCGACGTGTAAATGGAAGCTTTGAAGCTGTGAGGTATCTGTCAACCTCCTTCTTTGAGCTACTGTGTAAATGAGGTCTTAAAATGTGCAGGACATCATAGGACTGATCCGCTAATATACCTCCATTCTTGCGTAAATTTCCGACGCACTCAAAGATATCCCTGTCTCTCTTTATGAAGACCGAAAGCAGTTCGAAAACTTCGCGCTTTGCGATGCGAGGCACGGCAAAAAATTCTCCGTAATCGGGAAACATGTGCGAGGCAATGTTTCCGAGAGCGTTCCTCTGATAGAGTTCCTCCAATTTAATCCGCATCCATTCCATTTGACATGGTTTTGTTTCTCCATAACTTTCGTCTGCCATATCCTACCAACAGCTTCTCACGGTTCAGTGTTGCGTGACATCGGTAGCAGAGTGCGCGCAACAAAAACTGACCTACGATTAGTGAAGTAACAAATCGGAAGTGGTTCAGCGTTATCGGTACTGTTATCGACAACGATGTTCGTCATCACAGTGGTCAAAATGTTGTGCGCCTTGTGAGGCCTTTGTAAATACATTTGCAAATGGGCAAGGATCCAAGGATATACACACCAACCATAACTCTACAAAAACGAGATGCTTCTGTGAAGCATACACTGGGTTGCCTGTGGTACGTGCTACAGAAAATCAGAAGGCACTGAATTGTGTAGACTTGCCACAAGTCGACCTCACGATAATCCCAGGAGAAAATGTTTCGGCGAGCGAATCGTGATTTTTCGTACGCGAAGTGGATGAAGGACTTTTCGAAAGTCTATGAATTGTGTGGTATTGAAATACAGCATTCCAGTCTCTGAAGAATAACAAATAAAAGAGAAGCGAGAAACATTGGCTTCTGGGCTGACATGTTAATAATTTTCTAATCTCGTACCCAGATCTCCCACGGTCATACGGACATTTCCAGTGACAGAGTGAGATCTGGGTACGAGATTAATAATTTTCAAGTTCCCTCGCAACTTCTTTTTACCACAAGTGTGCCCTCTGAGCATCTGACAGCTTTCTAATGTTAAAGTTAATTGAAGTTAAGCCCTGCCGGGCGGGGTTAGTGTTTGGATGGGAGACCAAAACAATGTACCCCTCATAAAAAACAGAAACATCTGACTGAAAATACTATTAACGCTAACAAATGCGAACTCAGCAAGGTACAGATTCTGTTAGCTTGCTTTACGCAAAACAAATATTGATGAAAAAGCAAATAACTATTGATACACAGTTTTCAGAAAGAGCAGAAGGAAGTTTCCCGGACGGTCGATCGAGAATAAAATATTTACGGCATGAAAACAACATTAATTTTGAACCGTGAATATAGAATATAAAAAGTTACGATCAGCGACAAACATTTTCGGAGATTTTTGCTACGTTCAAGTAAATTGCAAAATCGAAAGTGACATGGCCGGAATTCAGCGGGCGCCGTGATTAAGTTACCGCGGCATGTTTACTCGCCAAACAGTGAAGCATCTGTGTCAAATGATGGCAAGATACCGGGTTTTTGAAAGTTTCTTTTTCTGTGAAGTGTTATAAAGTTTGACAATGAAATGAGCGAAGTCAAAACAAAGATCACAATCGCCCAACTCTTGTTTATGCAAAGTCAAAATTTACTCTCCAAGACGCGTACGACGTTATTTATCACCAGGTAATTCCATCATTTTGGAAATAGCAGCTACTTTATTATTCATCTGCGTCACAAGTTTTCACTGATTTTGGGGCTCATTTTGTTGAAACTCAAGCACGCTTCCAATAGGCCTGTGAACCCTTCCTGCTTACAGAGCAATACTAAAAAACTTCTCCCACATCACATTTGAACCTTAAGCTCGAAAATTCAATACACAACATGATATTATAATTCACAAAGCCAGAAAATACCACAGAATCCTTTTCCAGCGAAAATTTTATTGAAACAAACAACATATTTGCTCTTAGAGGCGAAAACCTCTTCCTATTTCATTGCGTGCGTGAAGACAAGAAACTCAATCGTGTCAAATTACCATGTACTTCAGGTAAATACAGCTCACTTTGATCTCGTCTCGACGGGCGATAGATTGTTGTCGAAGTCCATTACTCGTCGCTTTTGAGATTCCTGCCTAGTTTATCCAACTGACTTTCCATTATTGAGCTCCATAAGGGTATATTTTGTTTAAGGATCCACTAAAACGCCAT
This sequence comes from Montipora capricornis, assembly GCF_036669925.1. NCBI lineage: Eukaryota > Metazoa > Cnidaria > Anthozoa > Scleractinia > Acroporidae > Montipora > Montipora capricornis. The sequence goes on from NC_090883.1 coordinate 43,130,929, forward strand.
TCGCGTTTCATGACTTTCGACGCCATTGCAGGCTAAGTTAATGATTCTACTGTGTCCACCAGAGAAATCTACACAGTTCCACTACCCTCTCAATCCTAAGAAAATACGCGCAGAAGACTCTATGCACAAAGACACCACTTACCAGGGGAGTGACAGGCAAGACTTTTACCGACACGGAATAAAATACTAAAAAAAAAAAAACGGAAATCTACCTAATTTCCGACTGGGTTTGCAACCCAGTAATAACCATTCTAGTTTCTAGACCTAATTAAGATAAACGAAAGTTTAGACCTAATCACTGAAATGGGCACTTTCACTTAATATGTAAAATGAGAGTTTAACCTAGGGACTCGTGGTGGGTATATCCATGAGATCTTTCCCTGCAAATGGTTTTCAAGTCTTCTCGGATAAGGACGATAAGCCGGAGGTCCCGTCTCATAGCCCTTGTTCATTAACTCTGTGGGGAGTTAAAGATCCCACACCCTATTCGAAAAGAGTAGGGCATAGAGTTCCCGGTGTTGTGGTCTGACCTTTCCAGCATGTGGTCGGCTTGGCAGGATTAGCTTGAAGGGCTTCTGTGTGAATGAGACCAAAATTGTCTATAACAGCCAGAAGTCAGGCTACTTAGCCACCCGGGAGGGGGGGGGGGGGGGTACTGCCATATATGGGCTATATAGGTACGTGGCGCTGTGAAGGGTATGGTTTCAAGCAGTTTACTCTAGCATAGGGTATATAAATCAAAGCGTTTGGGTCTAGAATAGTGTATCATTTTTCACGAAACTGACCAGTTGGTTGAAGATTTTATCTAGGCTAAGGAAACCAAGAATTGTTACTCAAAGATAGAAAAAAATGAAATCGGCAAGTTTAATTTTCACGACTCAGCCTCAACAGAGTTGATAGATGAATATCATAAAACGCTACTAGATATTATTAACTGTCAAAAATCGGGACTCAGACGGAAATCGGTGGTATACCGGTTAAAATTAAACAATTTATTGTCTTGATAATGCGTATGTATGTGCTTGGCATTGCTGGACAAGTATAAATAAATCCTTTTTTAAGAAAAAAAATGATTGTGGTATAAGGTTTTGTTTTGGCTTTGCTTTAGACTGTGCTAGTGACCTCAGTTTCTGGAAAACAGCTACTCTAGGATAGGAGTGATTTGGGGAGTTGGTTAAGGGGTTCGAACTATGACTTCCAATTACCGCTACCTAAAACGAATTTTCTTAAACGTTCTTTCTCTTATCGAGGCCAGGTGCAAATGCTTGGAACCAACAGTCAAATCAAATTCGTGAGATAAGGGATCTTGCAAGCTTTAATCGTGCGATATCCCAGGACACTTTTTAAATCGCTAGGGCACATTTTTTACATCGCTTGTTCATATTATTACATAGTAAATTATGTTGGTTACTAATTATTACTATTGTTTAAATTTCTTTGACATTAAATAATATTTAGCGCTAAGTTATACCTAGTTTATTAGTCGTTTTAACATTTATATCTTGTAATTCTTGTAATTTTTTTGGCATTTATAATTTGTAATTCTTACACGGCATGTCTGAAAACCAGCTTGCTGAGCCATTTACCGTGTTTTAAATAAAGTTGATTGATTGATTGATTGAAATCTAGTATAGGGTAGCAAAATCTAGCTGAAACTAGCTGTGGTATAGGCTAAGGGTTACAGGGTCCCAGCGGCACATCCCCACCCAGAAATTCCTAAAGTACCCCCCCGGGCTGGAGCCCCTCGTAAATTCGTAAATAAATAAATCCACAACAAATTTGACCACTTTGATGACGAATATCGTTGTCGATAAGAGTACAGACAACGCTGTTCAACCACTTTCGATTTGTTTTTTACCACAATATTCAATGCCAAAGAAAGTGTTTATTTCAGAGCGTGACCAAAATCATGGCACAAAGAAAGAGCAAGCATTGTCTAGAACTTTGTCGCAATATGATTCGTTTATTTCCCAAAATAAGCGTTCCTGATTGACTATTACATTGCGTGACAAATTGACGGGAGCAGTGTTGTCTAGACTCTTATCGCCAACGGCAAATTAGCCAATCAGATTGTGAGATTACAAGCAATCGGGGAAAAATCTTGTTTTGCCACCGATGAGGCATTTGAAAGTAGTCATATAGTTTGGGAAGAATCATTTTGCATCTTTTTCTAGTACTTGTTCAGAAATAAAGGTATCACAGCATGAAGTACTTTGACTTTTACATGTATCTTGTTGTTAATAATTGTTATCAAAAACAATGGGCCCTTTGCAGGATAGTGATCACATTGTACAAATCCGCCATACTGGGACGCAAATTGCCCACTGGGACATCTAAAACAAAGAAAATTGAGATTAACTAGCTTTGTTTTAGATGTCCCAGTGCGCAATTTGCGTCCCAGTATGGCGGATTTGTACCATGTGATCACTATCCTGCAAAGGGCCCATTACAGAATACATGTGTTATAATGCAATAGTTTATCAGGTTTGTGGGAAAACAGTAGAGAAAAAGCAAGATAACTTTGCACTCTCATCTGATGCAAATATACAATAAAAATATTTTCATCCAAAAAGGTCTTCTTGGGAATCAACACCAAGGCTTCTGATAATAACAAAGAATTCTCATTGACAAATAAAAGCAACAAACAAAATTAATGAAATTTTAATGTTATATTATGAATTTTTAGTATTTGTTGAATTATTTACACATCTGGAAAAGCTACTAATAGCAATTAAGTTATGTAGGGGCAGCTTTTCGAAGTGCAAGATAGCCACTGACGATATCCATGGGCAAGCCCCGAATAGAACTAAATTCCATGGAATTGTTGTATTGAATGCCTGTGCTTGGATCTTTGTACTTAGCCTAAAAAAAGAAAGAATGATTTTGTGATCTAAGAATGCACTGTTAGTAGCCCTTTGAGATCCAAGAGAGCTGCCTGCTTCAGTCACAACAGAAAGTTGTGAAAATGTACATGTAACTCAACAAAAAATAATAAAATAGCCCTTCTACATTTCACAAAAATAAAGAACTTTTTTAAACAAACAAATTTACGTTAACTTTGTTAACAGCTACAGCCATCACACATAAAGAAACTAATCAGAACAGTTACAGTGGGAAGAGTCTCGCAACCTTTTGAGGCGATTTCTGAGCTGGTTTTTGCCGTGTTGATTGACCAGCAAAGCTGTCATTTAGGCTAGCGAGGCTACAAGTCAAGGCTCAAATTTCAGTGAATCATGCAATCCAGATGTAGTTGTTGTACCTTGCTCTGCCCAGTTATATTTACAGTCTATCATTATACTTTCTCAGGCTCCTACTCCCGCAAAATAAATAAATAAAAAACAAAAACAGGGAGCAAAATGGTGAATAAGACACCCAATTCTCATAATTATTACTTTTAAAAACTGAACAGACGGATATCAAATTTCCAGCATTTTCATTGGCTTGCCAGACACAGGCTATCAGTTCATACACCTGCTGTACATAATATGGTCAAGGAACACGTCAGCAATACGGCGAGCTGAAAACATTTTTGCAGCTCTGAGAAAAAAATAATGACAAAACCATTTTGGGCCAGAAAAGATTGAGGCAGAAATTGATGCTTTAGTCATCTACTCCCCCCGGGAACACCAGGGGGCTTGCTGGATAGAAAATGACATCAGCGTGCCCTCGTAGAATAATAAACATTATTATTCATTCAAGATATTTCCCTGTTTCTGATTGGTTAAAACCACACGCATAATTCACCATAACCAGCTGCTGTTCACCAAATTTGGAAAGAAACTTTGTCATATTGAATCAATGACGTCAAAAGTGCAGCCCACAGCAGATTATTGAACCGTTGACCGAAAAAAGCTGGGGACGAGATTGTGTTATTTTTGTTGAGCAGAAAAATGGCTGCGAGTAGGTTTAGAAGTTTGAGCGAAGAAAATATTTTGAATAAATAATAAAGCAATTATTGAATTCAGCTTTTCGTAGAATATGAAGAATTCTGCAGATCTCGGAGGATGTTATCCACCTCGGCCTTCGTGGATAACACCCTCCTCGACCTGCAGAATTCTTCATATCCTACTCAGCCTCATTCATTGATTGCTAATTATTGTTAGTTATTATTCTCAAAAATCATGGCTCACGGTAATGGACAAAATCACGTTTCACAAGGAAAAACAAGGTCATTTCACATTTCATTGAAAATAAAAACGGCAATTCACAAAATACTCTTTACCACCCTCAAGAGTCCCTCAGTGTACTTGCCTGGCTTACTTGCTTTACTAACTAAGAAGCCTGGAACAGGCTATCTATTAGTAAGTGACTGCTGGAAATCTTATCAGCGATAGGATAGAGTCAAATACAGGTAGTTCAGATACATGTCAGGAGAAACTTAATGTGATCAGATTTCTGTAATTTTACAACCCGGAGGAGAAAGAGTTACAGTCTTACTGTTTCAAAAGGCAGGATGGACACCATCAAAGCATAATATTGACACATATAATAATAATAATGTATTATTACTATTCAATTCTGTTGCATTATTGCCTTACCCAGGTTCACATAACTTATTATGCTCAGGCCAACTACCCTGTGAGCAGTTGGTTTCTCCTATGCTTCTGGAGAGAGATCAAGAGAGAAACCACTGCAAGTAACCATTGGATTTTCCATCAAGCATTTGCGAGGTACATCACGCCCCACATGATGCATTTGACATCACTTCATCTTATTTCACAGGAAAAATATGGAATTTTTCCCCTTTATCGCCCAAACGCAGCATTGACACACATGAGCCGCCACCAGGCTGAATGCATGCAAAAGCACCAAAACAAGTGTACTAAACTTGTTTTACCGGTTCAAATTGGATGTATTCATCCTTGGTGCTGAACGGTGGCGCACTCAGAGAAACAAAGGCTTTCTTGCAGTGATTTCTTTCTCGGGAAGCGTAGGAGAAAACAACTGCTCATAGGGTAAAGGCTGACTGCATAAACACAACAGCACCCTCTACTAAACTCTGGGGAGCAAGACGATGCAGAGTATATTCTCAACACACCACTTTGTGCCTGGTTTCATTTGACGTGTACTTGTTGTCATGTGAGTAGAATTTTTTTGGTTCTCTGTTCTGCTATGAGAGGCTATCCTCCAGTGGTCTGGAGAACTTGAAAATGTTGTCAAGATGCCGCAAAACATAGCCTGCATGCTCGCAGGCTACGCAAAACACAAAATTATTGCATAATGATAAGAAGGTGAAGATAAATGTGATTTTATGTCACAAAAAACTTACCGGTAAACCTGAAAGATCGGCATATTTCTTTTCTGGTTTGAATGATGGTGGTGCATCAATACTGCTATCTGTGAAAAAAAAGTAGCTGTTATAAGTCCTTTTAATAAAAATTAATTATTGTAAAATCAAAATAGCATTCTTGATAGGCATTGCTCCCCAATTCCACATTGACAACAACAGTTGACAGAATGCTTTCACAAAAAAGTAACAAAGCTGCCAGTCACAAAGCGTACTTTGGCTTTCCTGACCCAGTCCACTGCAATGAAGGACAGCACTAAAAACCAAAATTGACCTTTAAAATCTACATGAAAGCAGAGCCACCAATGGTTTGTATGGGTAATCACATGATTTGAGTGCAATTTGGTATAAAACAATTGGCAATTTTTTTATTGGTACAGAGACCACCCTTGTTACAAGAGAACTACTCTCTTTTTAGCCAATCAGGAATGAGTAATTTTTTCATGCATATTATTAACTATTCAGACCCCTGGGAGTGAGACTTAAAGGGGCTAGGTCACGCAATTTTAGGCAATTTCAGCACTGATCGAATGGTCATAGAATTAACTAAAATATCAAAATAACTGTTCAAAACTATAGAAGAACTCTAACAAAACACAGGGAAGCCAAGAAGGGACATGGATGGACAAAACTGGAGATGATTGAAATGGATTGAATTTGGGTAAATTTGAAAAACGTCGGCCCACCTTTTTTCAAATTTATATCAGTCTTTTTCAAAATGTCATTTAAACAGCTGGAAAATCATTCTCAGTTGTTATGTGGCCGTGATTTTGCAAATGAAAGACTCTTGCTCTGCCAATTTGACGTTTAGAGCTCATAATTAACAGAATTAAACGAATATACCTAAAATAGCGTGACCTAGCCCCTTTAATAGATTTTACTCTGTCTAACGACAGACAATTTTATTCGCCAATGCAGTGTGGCTCAGGATTCAGTGGGTCAGTGTTCTCACCAGGCTGCGCCCTTGCAGGATTCCCGCAAGAAAAACAGAAATGGCGCATTAAAAACGATGCAAAGAAGTAACGATACTATAAACAAGACAGCCTTAAGCTAGTAAGCTAGCAGTCTTTTAACAGTTCCAGCGAAAACTTCAGCGCTTTGCCTTCGTCAACTGAATGGAAACAATATTTATCAAAGTATTCAAAGCCCCTTCAAATTAAAGCCTTCAATTTTATTGACTTTTGCCTTCATCAGTCACACAAGCATTGTGCAGCTTCAGGCTCATCCTCGGTGTAAAAACCTGTGAAACTCACAGATGACGTAACACAAAGGAAAACAAAAGAGCAAGAAAACATCAAACAATAACCTAACCCCACCACGAGCTAACAAAACAAAGAAAAAGTTTCACAGGTTTTTACACCGAGGTAAACCCCAGCTTCAACATCTTGGCCGCCATATTGGATCAGGTAGGTACTTTGTGTAACAGATGATTTAGAGTGCACGCTCATGTTATTCGTCATGGCACAAAGAAAATTAGATTCTTTCACCCTAAAGCACCAAGGATTTAAGAAAGAGTAGAAGATAATCGAAACGCTGGTTAAGACTGGACAATGAAAAGGACAATGTAGAAAGCTAAGACCAAAAATCTGTTTTATTGTGGAAATTAAGACCATGTTTTCAGAGTGAATGGCAGTTGAAATACATGTGGCTTGCCTATGATGCCAACAAAAAGATCATGACCTGTGAGATCTGTCTCAAGGAAAACAAATCAAATGCAATTACAAAATTGTCAAAGGCCCACCATTGCAAGAGTTCCAATTTGAATGTGCCATGATGAAATGGACAGAGAAATCACAAAGGATTTTCACCCCAGTCATGGAGCACAAGCACACTGTAACTTCGTCCTGCTTAAGCTCCTACAGGGCCTCTATTTTTTAGAAAAGGGGGCCCTGGGACTCCCCAAGACAAAATCCTGGTGAGAACACTGATGGGTTAATGCCATTATCACAAGATAGACTTTACGTATTGTTTGACATGGTATGGACCACTTTCATAAATTGCGATGACCTTTACATTCTTTTTTATTTATAAATGTTTAATAATTAGACCTACTACCCTCCTTTCATTTGGCGGACATCATGAAAGAGGTCTATGAATGAAATGAAGAAAAGAAAACCTGTCTTACAAGTGGGATCATCTTGTTTCCATGGCAATCCTCTTTCTAAGCCCATTATCTGTTTTAAATTTTTCCAAATCTTTTTTTTGCCTGCATTAACTCCAGAGTGCTGTGCAAGAAATGAAAACATGACAGTTACTGTAACAATAGCTGCATCAATCTTGTGGTAATTCAGCTAAGAGAATTCAGAACATTGGAACGAGACTCAGCTTCTGTCTATTGAAGAGCGTTTTAATTGCAATGACAGTTGTCTGGGGCAAGAGAGTGAAAGAACATACAGCACCAATTCGTCTCCCTCATTCAATTTGATTGATTTTGACAATGGAGGTAATTATTATAAATAAGGAAGAACTTAGAATAGAGAGCAATAACGTGATAAGTATATTATCATTCAGCTATTTCTTAAAATATATTTGCTTTATTTACTCTACAATTAGTTGTACAAATCAAATGCATTCTACAAGGAACTATATATACACAAAGAAAAATGTTAAGTTTTAAGTTAAGTTTAAGTTTACTGTTCTTTGTTAATTTTTATTTTATTTATTTCTTTCAAACCATTTCTGGTATTTTTTCAATTTTTTGTTTATAAAAATTGAGCACTATAAATGAATTTTTACATATTATATAAGACTTACATATACGGTATATGTGATTATTTGCTGAGAGAAAGACTTTGCCAAACAGAAAAAAAAAGTACGCGTTACGCCGAAAACATTCAGTTACATACCTCAAAATTACCATCTTTAAAGACAAATTGGCCATTTGCATTGATGCTTGTTTCGCTCACGGCACTAAAAGATGACAGGCTACTTCGACTACTTGAGTTCGACTCAACTTCGTCTGCCACAAAAGGCTAAAATAAAGATAGATTGGTTTAAAAAAAGTAACGTATAATACTTAAAAGACTAAGCATCTTACCGTTAATGGCCTTTTTCGTTTGCTTGGGATTGGGCAAGAAGCCGAAGCCGGGCTTTGAGATCGTTTATTTTTCTTGCTCCTGTTAGAAGCCATCTTGGATGAAGTGGAAGTGAGGCGATGTTTGACAGCGAGGCAACCGGGGACTCCCCCTATCCCACAATGCTTGTAGACAGTCGAGAACGCTACCCTTCATACCTTTTTCAACACCTTCACGCGTATATATGTTTATTTACAACTCATCAGCCATCTACGTTTTATGCCTCGCTTCCTCTTTTATATGATCAGTGTCTTTTAATGCCCACGAAATGAGCATTTCGGGCTTTAGAAAGTTTATCTTCTCACTCTCGCAAGAGTTATCGGCAGACAATTTGACTTCTATGAAGTACCTGCTTAGAGATTCATTGACAACGAGGGAAATTGAAGGGATAAACTGCGCCACAGATTTACTTGTTTTGCTTGAACAAAGAAATGAACTGGGAAGAAACAATTGCAGTCTTTTCAAGGATCTTCTCTCAGAGATCCAGCGACTGGACCTTGTTAGAAAACTGGAGGATTTCGACAGAAAGCAGCTTACAGTTAATGATCGTATTGAATACGACGGGATCGAGAATCTCGGATATCGCTCTGTAAACAATGCAGACCAGAATGGTAATGTTACAGACGGCGAGCATGTCTCTGAAGAGTCCGGCCGTAACGACGATTGTAGATCTCGTGGTGAGTGAAGACTACTTCTTTCATAACGTTCTCTATACACTTGAACAGTACCCGCCATTCACGTGCAAATAAGTGGCCCGGGTAAACTGCGCAGTTTAGTTTACTGGTATAATTAAAGTATAAGCTGAAGCTTATGTACCAGCAGTAATCAAGGATTAGTGAGGTGCCTTCGATTTCTGTTTTGTCATCAAAGGGGCATTTGAAAGTAGTTGTATATTTTGGTGAGAATGATTTGTTCTGTACCAGTTTATCACCTTTTATAGAAGTCCGTGGTGGGAGGATAGGTCCGCAAGGCGTGCTTGTGGTTACAGCTGAACAGTTTGACATACTGGCTCGGCATTCGATCAAAATCGCCACAAAATGCACGTGTCAAACACAAAAGGGAAGAAATGAATCACAAATTGAAAGTTTTTCCTTTGTGGTTTTGGGTTCTCCTGAAGCGTTTTCTTGTTGAAATTCCAAAGTTATTTCTTTCGTGCTTAGTAATGTACATGTAGACAACAGCCTAAAAATAAATAGCCTTTTTTGGGTGATTTCCATGGTGTCCACAATGAGGCAGGTTGAAGTTCCAGAAAAATCATGTGTTAGGATAACATACCGGTATTTATAATTCCACTTTCCTTTCCTTTTTTCAAAAATTTCTTCTTGTTGATCGAAAAAAGAAATTGACAACAGCCTACATTTTCTACAAAAGTCTGAAAAATACACATGACAAACACAAATGGGTAGGAAATGAATCATAAATCCAAAGATTTAAATGCCTTTAAGGTTTTGGGTTCTCCTGAAGAGTTTTCTTGTTGTATATCCAAAGTTTAAAAATGTAAACAACAATCTAAGAATAGAGTTCTGACAATATTTTGCCTTTTTTGTAATTCGAGCAATCAAATTTACGTTCCAGAAAAATCATGGGTCAGGATATATATAACATAACAAGAATATAATTTCAATTTTTTTCTTTTCTTCCTTTATGCTTCTTGTTGATCAAAAAACAAAAAAAATCGACAACAGTTTATCTAGATCAAAGGATAGTAATGGAAGCTTGGAACAACTAGGGGTGTGTTCGATTGGCCCGAAATCCGGATTTACACGTAGATATTAAAATCTCGATCTTCAGATTTCCAATCGAACGCAAAATTTTTCCAGGTTTCACTATTTGAAAATCCATGCCATTAGGGAATTCAACTAGTGAGATCCGTGACAATATTAGTTCATAAAACAAGCAAAGCTGAATAGTATCAGAGCAATCTTTTCTGTTAATCGGTGGAACAATCATTTATTACCCATAAGCACATGTCCACTCATGATCAGGGGACTATTTTTCTAATATTTGTTCAGTAAGGAAGGTATCAAGCTATAAGTATTTCATGCTTGTTGCTAATATTTTTGTTAAAAACAATTATGAAATACGTATGTTATGATGCAATATGATTTCTGGGATATCAACTGTAGCCTTTCTTGCAGTATAGCCAAACAGCACGACTCCCCAGAATTCACAGCACAGTGTAATGCAGGACAGTCACCCATCCAAGTATTAACCCCATCCAACAGGACTTGACTGTTCCCTTGGACAAGCTGTAACACTATCACATGAGATCGATGGTGTCCAAATGCTGAGATTGTATGGAATCACCATTGATACCCAAGGGACACCCACCAGGAATGCATTCTCCCTGAATGAAATTATTTATTTGTATACATTCTAATTAGATATTATCTAATGTATTGAACTTGTGTTTAAAGGAATTCATAAAATTGTATATATTTGTGTATTCTTGGTTTTCACCTATTGTAGGTGGTAAGGGCCACCATGTTGGTTGGCTCTTTTCACAGCATTTGCATAGTAATAAAGTTTAGTTCCCAGGGGAGACAGGGCTGGAGACTAACTTTTAAGCTTACTAGCCTACAGGCCACTAGCAGGTCTGATTAAACTAGCCAAAACTAAATTTGCACTAGCCAGCCAGTCTTGTCATGTGCAGTTTCACCCCTGTACAACATTTGCAGACTGCAGACTATCTGCAAATGTCGCACACCACAGTAATTAGAGTGGTTGAGCTCAGACATTTCATGTTACATGTGCATCTAAAAATTATCATGAATGAAATTTCCACTTTTGCACACACAACTCCGGCTTTTATGAAATATTCTCATGTGTTCAATCTCACCTTATGAGTTTGTTCACCTTTTTTTTTTTACTTGCTCAACAGCAGCACAAATATGCTGGCATGTACCACTTCCAGTATTTTCCTTTGAAGGGCAAAGTTTTCGCAGCCTTGAGGCAAATCTCACGGACCCTCTTCCACAACTTTGCAACTCACAATTTCACTGGATATTTATGGAAAACATGGAATAAAGTTAATTTAAAATGAACAGTTAATAAAACTAAATTTCTTATAATAGGAAGTCTGCAGAAAAGCTGTATTTAAAAAATTGAGTCAGAAAAATATGATGAGCATGAACTATAATATAGCATAAAATTTTTGCTCTTTTTCTTAGATCTGAGGGAAAAAACAACATCTAGCACAACGATGAAGAACCACATGAAAGATATACATGAATTGGTTTGTGACTACATTTACTACAACAAGTTGGGAAAGGAAGCCTACCGAGCAGACACCAAAGCTGCTGCAACGCTGCGCCAAGTGGGAAAAGAGGTGGAATCAAGGTACCCAAGTTTATTGAAAACCATGTGTGAAAGACTTGAAACCAATGCCTCTAAGGCAGAAGTTGCTTTCAGAAATGTGGTAGATGAAGTATTCTCCGATGGAGTTAACTGGGGCCGTATCGTAGCTGTGGTCTGTTTTGCCTCTGAACTTGCTGTTTCCTCTAGTCAACATGGGACTGATGTTGTTGACAATATTGTTGGATGGCTATCAGAGTATTTGAGCAAGGGGACCGTAGGAGAATGGATCATAAAAACAGGAGGATGGGAAGCCTTTGTTGAACACTGGAAAGTGCCTGATACATTTTGGTGGCTCCGGACCAGCATTACCATTGATTCTGCATCAGTTGGACTGGGCTCCCTTGCCACTCTGCTCTATCGAGACTTTGTGAAACGCTAGTGTAATGGGATTGAACTAGACTGATCCAATATCTATGTATGAAGGGTGTCTAGATTTTGATGAACAGCATTGGACACAGCCAGATAACAGAATTTTGACTGATTTGCCTCTATGCCTTCATTGCATTGTGAATAGGATCATCAGGGGATATGAGAGAAACAAGATCCCAACAGCCACTGATAGATGTGTGTATTGATATCAATACTTCTTTTTTTCCCGAAGTTTATATCTGTTCAGTGAAATTTCAGCCACTTTATCCATTACCTGTGTATTGATAGTTTTCATAAAAGTGTGTGTAGCAAATATCAAGCTTCCAGCTTTCTTGAAGTGCATATGAATGGAAATTGTTAAATAGTTTGCTATTTGAAATGCCAGTATTTTGGAGTTTGAGCAGTTTATCTTATAAAGTCACTGTGTTATGTCAAGGCCAGAAATTTGTTTAAAATGGTCAAGTGACTCAATTAAGTGTGATGTACTGTTACAGTAGGTGTCAAAAATTTCTTTTGTTTCCCCTTACCATTATGTCAGCAGCTGACTGGTGACAACATTCCATTAAACAGCACTATTTACCTACCATTTTTGTGGACAAAGTATCCAAAGGCTTGGTGCTTATAAAACTGACACCTTAAAATGCAGATCATTTTAAAATTTTGAAATTGTAGATTTCAAATAGTAAACTGTTTATTAAAGCACAATATTTTAGTATCATATGCACTTTAAGATGACTTCAGAGCTTAATTCAACACTTTGAAAAACACCTCCAGCCCTCCAAAAACACCCTGCAATTTTCTTGTATTTCAAAATAAAGCAAGGTCGGAGTTCCATTTATTTATTTCTGGTCAAGGTAGTGAACAGTAGGCTAAAATGAAACTCCATTCAAAGTTTTAAAAAAATTGGTGGTGAGGATATGAGCCACCTTAAATTTTCCAAAATTTATATTCTTAAATGTACTTTTTGCTCTGTTCTGAACTTAATACATAATACATATTAAGCAGTATCAGTTTAATTTAGAATTGACAGATAGTTTGCTGTTCGAAAGGCATGCAATTCCAAAGTTTGAGTAGTGTATGTCAACAATTGGGCTATTTTGCTGTCAAAAAGGTTCAGGTAAAGATATTCAATAGTGTGACTTGATGTTGGGTGCAAAAGTTTCTTTTGTTTGCCTCCACCATTATGTCAGCAGCTGTTGATCACGGTAGCTATGTTGACATAGAGAATATATAATCAACAGAATGTCAAAAATTTCTTTTGTTTCCCTTTACCGTTGTGTCAACAGCTGACTGGTGACAACATTCCATTAAACAGCACTATTTAGTACATACCATTTTTTTTTGTGGACAAAGTATCCAAAGGCTTGGTGCTTATAAAACCGACACCTTCAAATGTAGACCATTTTAAATTTTGAAATTGCACATTTCAAACAGTAAACTGTTCATAAGCACAAAATATTTTAGTGACATATGCACTTTAAAATGACTTGAGCTTAATTCAACACTTTGAAAAACACCTCCAGTCCTCCAGAAACACCCTGCAATTTTCTTGTATTTCAAAATGGAGCAAGGTGAGCTCCATTTAGTTATTGCTGGTCTGGGTAGTGAACAGTAGGCTAAAATGAAACTCTATTCAAAGTTTTAAAATATCTGGTGGTGAGGTTACTGTATTAGCCACCTTAAATTTTCCAAAATTTATATTCTTAAAAAAACTTCTTGCTCTGTTCTGAACTTTAATACATAATGCATAAGAAGCAGTATCAGTTTAATTTAGAATTGACAGGTAGTTTGCTCTTTGAAAGGCACACAGTTCCAAAGTTTGAGTAGTGTATGTCAACAATTGGGCTATTTTGCTGTCAAAAAGGTTCAGGGAAAGATATTCAATAGTGTGACTTGATGTTGGGTGCAAAAGTTTCTTTTGTTTGCCCCACCATTATGTCAGCAGCTGTTGATCCCAGGGGGGCACTCCCATATGAAACAGACGTCTCACTTAGGGTTGTAAATTTTGGATTTTGGTCTTGCTTTGGGTGTTCCGGGCAAAGCGCCAATATTTTAAGCCGCCAAGGTCTCGTTTAGGGTTCCGCAAAGAAACACAGAATTACACGAAGAGAAAACAGAAGTCAAATTTTCTTTTTAACTTGTTTTTAGGGTCAAAATTTCCTTAAGCCACGCCCAGATTAGTCTCCTTTAGGGGTCACAAAAAGCTTGAGCCACGCCCAGATGTTATCCTTCAGGGGTTAAATTCAAGATTTCCGACGAGCATCCCCGTCTGTTCCATATGGGAGCCCCATATGATGTAACTAAGAATCTAATTAAAGGAATGTCAAAGGAATTTTAATGTCTTACCGTCCCCACATTACTCGCCTGGACTACATGCATGGGTCTACATGTAGCTCTACTATTTGCGGGTATTGTGTTAATATGTTAAAACTAGATTTTATACAATAGAGATTGATTGACTGGTGAGATTTTTGTGCCATTTTTGTGGACAAAATAATCAAAGTTTCAAGGCTTGTTAAACCAAAACATTTTAATGCAAATCATTGAAATTTCAAAATTGTGGATTTCAAGAGTATATACTTTTCATAGATTTACATACCAATGCAAAATAAACTGCAGGAAACACAAAATAGCGCTGATTTACATGCCTCTGCGTTATCGTTGTCAACACCCGCCTAGCAGCGGCTCTGTTCGGGGATTCCATCGCCATTCCTCCGAATACAGGAATCAAAAAACGTGAAAAGAAGATTGGAAAGGTTGGTATCGTGGGTGTCATTTTTTCACTATTTTCACGTGTTTCATAGTTTCACTTTACCGCCATTTTCCTTCATTCACGTTCATTTATCTTAATATACCTTCATCTACATTCATTCACGTTCATTTGCATTCATTTATCTTCATTCACATTCATTTACCTTAATATACCTTCATTGACGTTCATTTACCTTCATTCATGGTCATCAACCGGCATTCACATTCATCTACCCTCATTTACATTCATTTACCTTAGTTAATATACCGTTATTCACGTTCATCTACCTTCATTCACGTTTATTTACCTTCATATACCTCCATTCACCTTCATTTACCTTCATCTACCTCCATCTACCTTCATCTACTTTTATCTACCTTCATATACCTTCATTCAGGTTCATTTACCTTCATCTACCTCCATCTACCTTCATCGACTTTTATCTGCCTTCGTCAACCTTCGTTCACGTTCATCTACCTTCATCTCATCATAATGACCTTCATCTTCCTTCATTTACCTTCCTATACCTTCATCTGCCTTCATTCACCTTAATATACCTTCATTCACGTTCATTTACCTTCTGCTACCCACATTTCTTTTCATCCGCGTCCATTTATCGTCATTTACCTTTATTCACGTTCATTTACCTTCATGTACCTTCATTTACCTTCACTAACGTCCATTTACCTTCAACTACCTACATCTACCTTCATCCGCGTTCACTACCTTCATCCATAGTTGATAGAGGGGGATGGTTATGAAACCCGACAAAAGATTGTGCACGGTCGTGGATCTTCCAACCTAAATCTTGGCATTTTTGTTTGCTCCTTTGATGTTTGCCGAGCCTCCAAACCATTCCCCTCTATTAACTATGCTTCATCTACCTTCATTCACGTTCATTTACGTTATAATATACCTTCAGTTACCTCCATCTACCAGGGTGTCAAGTGACAAATGATCTCCGAGAAAATTGCTGGTTTTCACTCACGTGATCAACAGCCATGTTTTTCAACGAAAACAAAAGGAAGCGTTTGCATAATAATAGAGTTAAATTCCCGGAGGATTTGGTCGGGGCACCAACATGGCCGCCTTTTCTTTGTTTAGGGCACCAACATGGCGGTTGTGACGTCATGTGAAAACCGAGAATAGGAAAGACAGTGGCCAAAAATAGGAAAAAATAGGAATTCTCATCCCAAAATAGGAACAAAATAGGAAGCTTTCCTTGGATGGATTCTACCCTCTTAAGGGGGTCTCAATGGGAGGATCAACTTTCACGACTAAGGTTAGAAAATTTGGCTTCTCACGGCTAGTGGTTATTTTTTTCCCGTCACGGTTAACTTACATGAAAAACAAAGAAACGCGTCCCTCGTTGAAAATGAAAGTCTTTTTGCCTTTTTGGGGTTCTCGGTGTTAGTTAGTAGGGTGTTAGTACACATTGAAATGAGTAAGTCATCGATCATCAGAATGCGACTTACCTTTTTTTCAAGACCTCCAACTGGGGACAAGAGAGGATGAGGTAAGAGAACCGATCCCCCATACACGGGCCAATGATAGGTTTTAAATGCTACGCAGCTAAGCTTCTTTACGCAATTGCAAAAATTGCGTTCATAACTGTGAGGATCATAGCTTCACTTGATTTTATATTCCGCAGTTCATATATGATCCATTTCATATATCATTTCATCTTTGATTCATTCCTCACGGAAACATTAGAACTCACAAATGACCAGCTCCCAACGTCAGTGGCTTCATAGCTCAGTTGGTTAGAGCGTCGCACCTGTATCGCGAGGTCACGGGCTCAAGCCCCGTTGAAGTCCTGAATTTTTCAGGCTTCTTTACGCAATTGCAAAAATTGCGTTCATAACTGCGACGATCATAGCTTCACTTAATTTTAGAGAGGCACCTGATTGGCCAGTTGTAATGACGTAATGAAATTTTAAATATGCGTGGCGTTAGGAACGAAAACTGAAAATAGCTTTGCGAAACCAAAAATAGATTTCTAAAAACTGTGATGGGCATGGGAGTCCGTTCTCTTACCTCATCTTCTCTTGCTGGGGGTTATTTGCGACTTGTTTTGTCTTGTCAGACAAGCTTAGCGAGATGGAAAGTCCACGAGAAGAGCAATGGAGGTAAAACGGTGTTGAGTGCTCTGAAGTCTCTAAATACTTCGAAACACTCCCTATTCCACTTTTAAAATTAAAAAAAATCACGCTAAATGCTTTTAATTTTTTTCACGGCTAACGGTTATTTTATTTTGTTGTCATTTTCACGCTCTATACGGTTAGCTTTTCTTGACGTGTCACGGCTAACGGTTAACACCCTTGAGACCCTCTGCTAAAAAAGCCAACAACAGCTCTATTCCACAATATCTAACACTTACAAACAACATGGCATGCATCCTTCATAGAGACAAGTGTTAAAACTTGTTACCAAGTAAAACTTGGTGCACAACAGAGGTTGCACCAACAAGGCGGCTCCATAAAAAAACTCTGCAAAGTTGCAGGAAATGATTCGACAAATAACTCCGATGACCTAAGAATTGGAGAGGATATTTCTAAATTTGTCTCCTACAACATTTCAAGTTTTTGGCTTTTTCATTCCTGTGAGAGACATGAAGGTGATGTTTCAGAATTTTTCAGGAATTTTACAGGAACTTTTCATAACGATGCGATGTTGCGGCAGATCATACAGGCGGTCATGTCATGATTATCACCTTTTAAGTGCTAAGTGCTTTTTTGTTTTTTTGTTTTTCTCTTTTGTACTTTTTCGGCGATAAAAGACCTGCAGAACTTGGCTCCGCCATGCAAGGGTAAGAAGTACTCATAGGATAATCTGCTGTTTTGGGTCAATGTGGGCTCCGGTATGAACATCACGTGACAAATGTGCAGTTCACATTGGGACAGCGAGCCACACTCTGCCTAAATCCGGTAGGTTTATCAATTTATAAATGGTTATTTGGGCCATCTTTGTCCACAGAAGCCACCATGCTGGCATCATTAAGCCGGAATGTGGGTAAAGGCAACCCTTTGAAAGAAAACAAAGGCGAGAGATGGTTTCATGCAGACTGGGACGCCTAAAATGCTCTGTTGTAAACATGGCGGTTCACGAGTGAAGTTGTCTCTCTGGCCTTTCTGTGGACGAATTCACGCCAGGACCTACTGACACAATCTGGGCAAGTTTTGAAAGCTAAAACCTTCAATCGATGCGTTATTTTGCTGGTAGGACTGGGTGGCCCGACACTTATGAAAAAAACTATGAAATGAGAATCGGGAGTCTTCCCTTGTCATGGAATGGCAAAATTACCCAGAATTCTTCTTGGGCATGACCGAGGCAACTTAAGAAGCACGAGACTGGCCCTCATCGAATGGCTGAAGCAAGGCCAGAGAAAAAGATTTCTGGCCAGATGCTCAAGAGTAGGCCTTGTGTGTGCTGTCAACTTAGATTTTGGATTTCTGAACAAGTTTTTCTCATAGAAAATTCGCGACAAAGTTGTGCTTTTATTTCGCTGTAATTCTCGTGTCAAAGAAACGGTATGATATTGTAGATAAGAGAATAACGATATTTATATTTGCAGATTACCGGTCCTCTTACTACGAAAGTCAAGCTCTACATCTTTATGCAATAAGCACATTCAAAATTTCCTCGTATTACTTAATAAAAATATGTTTTTTTGTTTGTTTGTTTGTTTGTTTTTTTTTTTTGAAAAAAGGTTTTTCCTGCTTATACGAAAAATACCTTTTCTCTCCTGTCCCCTTCTTATGCATGATCTTCGCGGAAATTAGATTCTGCCCCTAAATAAACCTGGAACAACCAGTTATGGTCTTAGTTCTCTTTTTTCTTACGTATCAGCGAAGTAGCGGAATGCGCTACCTGATTTTATCCGTACCTATGAGTTTGCTACTGGTTTTAAAAGAGAATCCAGGGCCGCATTTTGTACAGTGGCTTTTCTTTTTAATGATTATATCTTTAAATATTATGTATTTAGTAGGTATCTGTATATGCTATGTATTTTAGCCGTGAATGTAATGTCTCGAAGATATTAGCTCCTGTAGTTATCCGGAAATTCGAGATGAAATGAAGCTTATGCCTGTATGTATGTTACCTTTAGCAGGGCGCATGCGTACACTTTGTAATCTGCGACTCCAGTGCTTACCATATGGCAGATAAAATAACTTTTGCCTTGAATATATAAGCCATCTAATTCTTACGCTATATTGACAAGGGCGGTTTGGAGCTGTGAGTAGGCGTGGGATTTGTCACATATGGTTTAGGGGCCGACATATCTCTCCCTCAATGCCGTACCGGGAGGCAAGGTCGGTAGCAGAAAGCAGCGAAGGGCCAACTGCGTCCAAAAGCGATCGCACGGGCCGAAATCCCGGGATGACTCGTTTGGTACGACGCTCCAGCGCCGGTGTCTGGAGGTACTGCGTTTTTCTCTCTTGTTCAAGCATTCCGTCAGCGCATGCGCAAATGTTCTGACTCTTCGATACCCACAATAGCCTACCAAAAAAAATTAACATGCTGGTTTTATTTTTTATTTTTTTTTAACCGGCAATTGACATTTCAGTTGATTTTATAGGGATGAACGTAACGTAAGAACCGTGCGTGTCTGGTTTTGTCTGAGACAGAGGCGAGAGATGGTTTCATGCAGACTGGGACGCCTAAAATGCTCTGTTGTAAACATGGCGGTTCACGAGTGAAGTTGTCTCTCTGGCCTTTCTGTGGACGAATTCACGCCAGGACCTACTGACACAATCTGGGCAAGTTTTGAAAGCTAAAACCTTCAATCGATGCGTTATTTTGCTGGTAGGACTGGGTGGCCCGACACTTATGAAAAAAACTATGAAATGAGAATCGGGAGTCTTCCCTTGTCATGGAATGGCAAAATTACCCAGAATTCTTCTTGGGCATGACCGAGGCAACTTAAGAAGCACGAGACTGGCCCTCATCGAATGGCTGAAGCAAGGCCAGAGAAAAAGATTTCTGGCCAGATGCTCAAGAGTAGGCCTTGTGTGTGCTGTCAACTTAGATTTTGGATTTCTGAACAAGTTTTTCTCATAGAAAATTCGCGACAAAGTTGTGCTTTTATTTCGCTGTAATTCTCGTGTCAAAGAAACGGTATGATATTGTAGATAAGAGAATAACGATATTTATATTTGCAGATTACCGGTCCTCTTACTACGAAAGTCAAGCTCTACATCTTTATGCAATAAGCACATTCAAAATTTCCTCGTATTACTTAATAAAAATATGTTTTTTTGTTTGTTTGTTTGTTTGTTTTTTTTTTTTGAAAAAAGGTTTTTCCTGCTTATACGAAAAATACCTTTTCTCTCCTGTCCCCTTCTTATGCATGATCTTCGCGGAAATTAGATTCTGCCCCTAAATAAACCTGGAACAACCAGTTATGGTCTTAGTTCTCTTTTTTCTTACGTATCAGCGAAGTAGCGGAATGCGCTACCTGATTTTATCCGTACCTATGAGTTTGCTACTGGTTTTAAAAGAGAATCCAGGGCCGCATTTTGTACAGTGGCTTTTCTTTTTAATGATTATATCTTTAAATATTATGTATTTAGTAGGTATCTGTATATGCTATGTATTTTAGCCGTGAATGTAATGTCTCGAAGATATTAGCTCCTGTAGTTATCCGGAAATTCGAGATGAAATGAAGCTTATGCCTGTATGTATGTTACCTTTAGCAGGGCGCATGCGTACACTTTGTAATCTGCGACTCCAGTGCTTACCATATGGCAGATAAAATAACTTTTGCCTTGAATATATAAGCCATCTAATTCTTACGCTATATTGACAAGGGCGGTTTGGAGCTGTGAGTAGGCGTGGGATTTGTCACATATGGTTTAGGGGCCGACATATCTCTCCCTCAATGCCGTACCGGGAGGCAAGGTCGGTAGCAGAAAGCAGCGAAGGGCCAACTGCGTCCAAAAGCGATCGCACGGGCCGAAATCCCGGGATGACTCGTTTGGTACGACGCTCCAGCGCCGGTGTCTGGAGGTACTGCGTTTTTCTCTCTTGTTCAAGCATTCCGTCAGCGCATGCGCAAATGTTCTGACTCTTCGATACCCACAATAGCCTACCAAAAAAAATTAACATGCTGGTTTTATTTTTTATTTTTTTTTTAACCGGCAATTGACATTTCAGTTGATTTTATAGGGATGAACGTAACGTAAGAACCGTGCGTGTCTGGTTTTGTCTGAGACAGAGGCGAGAGATGGTTTCATGCAGACTGGGACGCCTAAAATGCTCTGTTGTAAACATGGCGGTTCACGAGTGAAGTTGTCTCTCTGGCCTTTCTGTGGACGAATTCACGCCAGGACCTACTGACACAATCTGGGCAAGTTTTGAAAGCTAAAACCTTCAATCGATGCGTTATTTTGCTGGTAGGACTGGGTGGCCCGACACTTATGAAAAAAACTATGAAATGAGAATCGGGAGTCTTCCCTTGTCATGGAATGGCAAAATTACCCAGAATTCTTCTTGGGCATGACCGAGGCAACTTAAGAAGCACGAGACTGGCCCTCATCGAATGGCTGAAGCAAGGCCAGAGAAAAAGATTTCTGGCCAGATGCTCAAGAGTAGGCCTTGTGTGTGCTGTCAACTTAGATTTTGGATTTCTGAACAAGTTTTTCTCATAGAAAATTCGCGACAAAGTTGTGCTTTTATTTCGCTGTAATTCTCGTGTCAAAGAAACGGTATGATATTGTAGATAAGAGAATAACGATATTTATATTTGCAGATTACCGGTCCTCTTACTACGAAAGTCAAGCTCTACATCTTTATGCAATAAGCACATTCAAAATTTCCTCGTATTACTTAATAAAAATATGTTTTTTTGTTTGTTTGTTTGTTTGTTTTTTTTTTTTGAAAAAAGGTTTTTCCTGCTTATACGAAAAATACCTTTTCTCTCCTGTCCCCTTCTTATGCATGATCTTCGCGGAAATTAGATTCTGCCCCTAAATAAACCTGGAACAACCAGTTATGGTCTTAGTTCTCTTTTTTCTTACGTATCAGCGAAGTAGCGGAATGCGCTACCTGATTTTATCCGTACCTATGAGTTTGCTACTGGTTTTAAAAGAGAATCCAGGGCCGCATTTTGTACAGTGGCTTTTCTTTTTAATGATTATATCTTTAAATATTATGTATTTAGTAGGTATCTGTATATGCTATGTATTTTAGCCGTGAATGTAATGTCTCGAAGATATTAGCTCCTGTAGTTATCCGGAAATTCGAGATGAAATGAAGCTTATGCCTGTATGTATGTTACCTTTAGCAGGGCGCATGCGTACACTTTGTAATCTGCGACTCCAGTGCTTACCATATGGCAGATAAAATGACTTTTGCCTTAAATATATAAGCCATCTAATTCTTACGCTATATTGACAAGGGCGGTTTGGAGCTGTGAGTAGGCGTGGGATTTGTCACATATGGTTTAGGGGCCGACATATCTCTCCCTCAATGCCGTACCGGGAGGCAAGGTCGGTAGCAGAAAGCAGCGAAGGGCCAACTGCGTCCAAAAGCGATCGCACGGGCCGAAATCCCGGGATGACTCGTTTGGTACGACGCTCCAGCGCCGGTGTCTGGAGGTACTGCGTTTTTCTCTCTTGTTCAAGCATTCCGTCAGCGCATGCGCAAATGTTCTGACTCTTCGATACCCACAATAGCCTACCAAAAAAAATTAACATGCTGGTTTTATTTTTTATTTTTTTTTTAACCGGCAATTGACATTTCAGTTGATTTTATAGGGATGAACGTAACGTAAGAACCGTGCGTGTCTGGTTTTGTCTGAGACAGAGGCGAGAGATGGTTTCATGCAGACTGGGACGCCTAAAATGCTCTGTTGTAAACATGGCGGTTCACGAGTGAAGTTGTCTCTCTGGCCTTTCTGTGGACGAATTCACGCCAGGACCTACTGACACAATCTGGGCAAGTTTTGAAAGCTAAAACCTTCAATCGATGCGTTATTTTGCTGGTAGGACTGGGTGGCCCGACACTTATGAAAAAAACTATGAAATGAGAATCGGGAGTCTTCCCTTGTCATGGAATGGCAAAATTACCCAGAATTCTTCTTGGGCATGACCGAGGCAACTTAAGAAGCACGAGACTGGCCCTCATCGAATGGCTGAAGCAAGGCCAGAGAAAAAGATTTCTGGCCAGATGCTCAAGAGTAGGCCTTGTGTGTGCTGTCAACTTAGATTTTGGATTTCTGAACAAGTTTTTCTCATAGAAAATTCGCGACAAAGTTGTGCTTTTATTTCGCTGTAATTCTCGTGTCAAAGAAACGGTATGATATTGTAGATAAGAGAATAACGATATTTATATTTGCAGATTACCGGTCCTCTTACTACGAAAGTCAAGCTCTACATCTTTATGCAATAAGCACATTCAAAATTTCCTCGTATTACTTAATAAAAATATGTTTTTTTGTTTGTTTGTTTGTTTGTTTTTTTTTTTTGAAAAAAGGTTTTTCCTGCTTATACGAAAAATACCTTTTCTCTCCTGTCCCCTTCTTATGCATGATCTTCGCGGAAATTAGATTCTGCCCCTAAATAAACCTGGAACAACCAGTTATGGTCTTAGTTCTCTTTTTTCTTACGTATCAGCGAAGTAGCGGAATGCGCTACCTGATTTTATCCGTACCTATGAGTTTGCTACTGGTTTTAAAAGAGAATCCAGGGCCGCATTTTGTACAGTGGCTTTTCTTTTTAATGATTATATCTTTAAATATTATGTATTTAGTAGGTATCTGTATATGCTATGTATTTTAGCCGTGAATGTAATGTCTCGAAGATATTAGCTCCTGTAGTTATCCGGAAATTCGAGATGAAATGAAGCTTATGCCTGTATGTATGTTACCTTTAGCAGGGCGCATGCGTACACTTTGTAATCTGCGACTCCAGTGCTTACCATATGGCAGATAAAATGACTTTTGCCTTAAATATATAAGCCATCTAATTCTTACGCTATATTGACAAGGGCGGTTTGGAGCTGTGAGTAGGCGTGGGATTTGTCACATATGGTTTAGGGGCCGACATATCTCTCCCTCAATGCCGTACCGGGAGGCAAGGTCGGTAGCAGAAAGCAGCGAAGGGCCAACTGCGTCCAAAAGCGATCGCACGGGCCGAAATCCCGGGATGACTCGTTTGGTACGACGCTCCAGCGCCGGTGTCTGGAGGTACTGCGTTTTTCTCTCTTGTTCAAGCATTCCGTCAGCGCATGCGCAAATGTTCTGACTCTTCGATACCCACAATAGCCTACCAAAAAAAGTTAACATGCTGGTTTTATTTTTTATTTTTTTTTTTAACCGGCAATTGACATTTCAGTTGATTTTATAGGGATGAACGTAACGTAAGAACCGTGCGTGTCTGGTTTTGTCTGAGACAGAGGCGAGAGATGGTTTCATGCAGACTGGGACGCCTAAAATGCTCTGTTGTAAACATGGCGGTTCACGAGTGAAGTTGTCTCTCTGGCCTTTCTGTGGACGAATTCACGCCAGGACCTACTGACACAATCTGGGCAAGTTTTGAAAGCTAAAACCTTCAATCGATGCGTTATTTTGCTGGTAGGACTGGGTGGCCCGACACTTATGAAAAAAACTATGAAATGAGAATCGGGAGTCTTCCCTTGTCATGGAATGGCAAAATTACCCAGAATTCTTCTTGGGCATGACCGAGGCAACTTAAGAAGCACGAGACTGGCCCTCATCGAATGGCTGAAGCAAGGCCAGAGAAAAAGATTTCTGGCCAGATGCTCAAGAGTAGGCCTTGTGTGTGCTGTCAACTTAGATTTTGGATTTCTGAACAAGTTTTTCTCATAGAAAATTCGCGACAAAGTTGTGCTTTTATTTCGCTGTAATTCTCGTGTCAAAGAAACGGTATGATATTGTAGATAAGAGAATAACGATATTTATATTTGCAGATTACCGGTCCTCTTACTACGAAAGTCAAGCTCTACATCTTTATGCAATAAGCACATTCAAAATTTCCTCGTATTACTTAATAAAAATATGTTTTTTTGTTTGTTTGTTTGTTTGTTTTTTTTTTTTGAAAAAAGGTTTTTCCTGCTTATACGAAAAATACCTTTTCTCTCCTGTCCCCTTCTTATGCATGATCTTCGCGGAAATTAGATTCTGCCCCTAAATAAACCTGGAACAACCAGTTATGGTCTTAGTTCTCTTTTTTCTTACGTATCAGCGAAGTAGCGGAATGCGCTACCTGATTTTATCCGTACCTATGAGTTTGCTACTGGTTTTAAAAGAGAATCCAGGGCCGCATTTTGTACAGTGGCTTTTCTTTTTAATGATTATATCTTTAAATATTATGTATTTAGTAGGTATCTGTATATGCTATGTATTTTAGCCGTGAATGTAATGTCTCGAAGATATTAGCTCCTGTAGTTATCCGGAAATTCGAGATGAAATGAAGCTTATGCCTGTATGTATGTTACCTTTAGCAGGGCGCATGCGTACACTTTGTAATCTGCGACTCCAGTGCTTACCATATGGCAGATAAAATGACTTTTGCCTTAAATATATAAGCCATCTAATTCTTACGCTATATTGACAAGGGCGGTTTGGAGCTGTGAGTAGGCGTGGGATTTGTCACATATGGTTTAGGGGCCGACATATCTCTCCCTCAATGCCGTACCGGGAGGCAAGGTCGGTAGCAGAAAGCAGCGAAGGGCCAACTGCGTCCAAAAGCGATCGCACGGGCCGAAATCCCGGGATGACTCGTTTGGTACGACGCTCCAGCGCCGGTGTCTGGAGGTACTGCGTTTTTCTCTCTTGTTCAAGCATTCCGTCAGCGCATGCGCAAATGTTCTGACTCTTCGATACCCACAATAGCCTACCAAAAAAAATTAACATGCTGGTTTTATTTTTTATTTTTTTTTTAACCGGCAATTGACATTTCAGTTGATTTTATAGGGATGAACGTAACGTAAGAACCGTGCGTGTCTGGTTTTGTCTGAGACAGAGGCGAGAGATGGTTTCATGCAGACTGGGACGCCTAAAATGCTCTGTTGTAAACATGGCGGTTCACGAGTGAAGTTGTCTCTCTGGCCTTTCTGTGGACGAATTCACGCCAGGACCTACTGACACAATCTGGGCAAGTTTTGAAAGCTAAAACCTTCAATCGATGCGTTATTTTGCTGGTAGGACTGGGTGGCCCGACACTTATGAAAAAAACTATGAAATGAGAATCGGGAGTCTTCCCTTGTCATGGAATGGCAAAATTACCCAGAATTCTTCTTGGGCATGACCGAGGCAACTTAAGAAGCACGAGACTGGCCCTCATCGAATGGCTGAAGCAAGGCCAGAGAAAAAGATTTCTGGCCAGATGCTCAAGAGTAGGCCTTGTGTGTGCTGTCAACTTAGATTTTGGATTTCTGAACAAGTTTTTCTCATAGAAAATTCGCGACAAAGTTGTGCTTTTATTTCGCTGTAATTCTCGTGTCAAAGAAACGGTATGATATTGTAGATAAGAGAATAACGATATGATATTTATATTTGCAGATTACCGGTCCTCTTACTACGAAAGTCAAGCTCTACATCTTTATGCAATAAGCACATTTAAAATTTCCTCGTATTACTTAATAAAAATATTTTTTTTTTGTTTGTTTGTTTGTTTTTTTTTTTTGAAAAAAGGTTTTTCCTGCTTATACGAAAAATACCTTTTCTCTCCTGTCCCCTTCTTATGCATGATCTTCGCGGAAATTAGATTCTGCCCCTAAATAAACCTGGAACAACCAGTTATGGTCTTAGTTCTCTTTTTTCTTACGTATCAGCGAAGTAGCGGAATGCGCTACCTGATTTTATCCGTACCTATGAGTTTGCTACTGGTTTTAAAAGAGAATCCAGGGCCGCATTTTGTACAGTGGCTTTTCTTTTTAATGATTATATCTTTAAATATTATGTATTTAGTAGGTATCTGTATATGCTATGTATTTTAGCCGTGAATGTAATGTCTCGAAGATATTAGCTCCTGTAGTTATCCGGAAATTCGAGATGAAATGAAGCTTATGCCTGTATGTATGTTACCTTTAGCAGGGCGCATGCGTACACTTTGTAATCTGCGACTCCAGTGCTTACCATATGGCAGATAAAATGACTTTTGCCTTAAATATATAAGCCATCTAATTCTTACGCTATATTGACAAGGGCGGTTTGGAGCTGTGAGTAGGCGTGGGATTTGTCACATATGGTTTAGGGGCCGACATATCTCTCCCTCAATGCCGTACCGGGAGGCAAGGTCGGTAGCAGAAAGCAGCGAAGGGCCAACTGCGTCCAAAAGCGATCGCACGGGCCGAAATCCCGGGATGACTCGTTTGGTACGACGCTCCAGCGCCGGTGTCTGGAGGTACTGCGTTTTTCTCTCTTGTTCAAGCATTCCGTCAGCGCATGCGCAAATGTTCTGACTCTTCGATACCCACAATAGCCTACCAAAAAAAATTAACATGCTGGTTTTATTTTTTATTTTTTTTTTAACCGGCAATTGACATTTCAGTTGATTTTATAGGGATGAACGTAACGTAAGAACCGTGCGTGTCTGGTTTTGTCTGAGACAGAGGCGAGAGATGGTTTCATGCAGACTGGGACGCCTAAAATGCTCTGTTGTAAACATGGCGGTTCACGAGTGAAGTTGTCTCTCTGGCCTTTCTGTGGACGAATTCACGCCAGGACCTACTGACACAATCTGGGCAAGTTTTGAAAGCTAAAACCTTCAATCGATGCGTTATTTTGCTGGTAGGACTGGGTGGCCCGACACTTATGAAAAAAACTATGAAATGAGAATCGGGAGTCTTCCCTTGTCATGGAATGGCAAAATTACCCAGAATTCTTCTTGGGCATGACCGAGGCAACTTAAGAAGCACGAGACTGGCCCTCATCGAATGGCTGAAGCAAGGCCAGAGAAAAAGATTTCTGGCCAGATGCTCAAGAGTAGGCCTTGTGTGTGCTGTCAACTTAGATTTTGGATTTCTGAACAAGTTTTTCTCATAGAAAATTCGCGACAAAGTTGTGCTTTTATTTCGCTGTAATTCTCGTGTCAAAGAAACGGTATGATATTGTAGATAAGAGAATAACGATATTTATATTTGCAGATTACCGGTCCTCTTACTACGAAAGTCAAGCTCTACATCTTTATGCAATAAGCACATTTAAAATTTCCTCGTATTACTTAATAAAAATATGTTTTTTGTTTGTTTGTTTGTTTGTTTTTTTTTTTTGAAAAAAGGTTTTTCCTGCTTATACGAAAAATACCTTTTCTCTCCTGTCCCCTTCTTATGCATGATCTTCGCGGAAATTAGATTCTGCCCCTAAATAAACCTGGAACAACCAGTTATGGTCTTAGTTCTCTTTTTTCTTACGTATCAGCGAAGTAGCGGAATGCGCTACCTGATTTTATCCGTACCTATGAGTTTGCTACTGGTTTTAAAAGAGAATCCAGGGCCGCATTTTGTACAGTGGCTTTTCTTTTTAATGATTATATCTTTAAATATTATGTATTTAGTAGGTATCTGTATATGCTATGTATTTTAGCCGTGAATGTAATGTCTCGAAGATATTAGCTCCTGTAGTTATCCGGAAATTCGAGATGAAATGAAGCTTATGCCTGTATGTATGTTACCTTTAGCAGGGCGCATGCGTACACTTTGTAATCTGCGACTCCAGTGCTTACCATATGGCAGATAAAATGACTTTTGCCTTAAATATATAAGCCATCTAATTCTTACGCTATATTGACAAGGGCGGTTTGGAGCTGTGAGTAGGCGTGGGATTTGTCACATATGGTTTAGGGGCCGACATATCTCTCCCTCAATGCCGTACCGGGAGGCAAGGTCGGTAGCAGAAAGCAGCGAAGGGCCAACTGCGTCCAAAAGCGATCGCACGGGCCGAAATCCCGGGATGACTCGTTTGGTACGACGCTCCAGCGCCGGTGTCTGGAGGTACTGCGTTTTTCTCTCTTGTTCAAGCATTCCGTCAGCGCATGCGCAAATGTTCTGACTCTTCGATACCCACAATAGCCTACCAAAAAAAATTAACATGCTGGTTTTATTTTTTATTTTTTTTTTAACCGGCAATTGACATTTCAGTTGATTTTATAGGGATGAACGTAACGTAAGAACCGTGCGTGTCTGGTTTTGTCTGAGACAGAGGCGAGAGATGGTTTCATGCAGACTGGGACGCCTAAAATGCTCTGTTGTAAACATGGCGGTTCACGAGTGAAGTTGTCTCTCTGGCCTTTCTGTGGACGAATTCACGCCAGGACCTACTGACACAATCTGGGCAAGTTTTGAAAGCTAAAACCTTCAATCGATGCGTTATTTTGCTGGTAGGACTGGGTGGCCCGACACTTATGAAAAAAACTATGAAATGAGAATCGGGAGTCTTCCCTTGTCATGGAATGGCAAAATTACCCAGAATTCTTCTTGGGCATGACCGAGGCAACTTAAGAAGCACGAGACTGGCCCTCATCGAATGGCTGAAGCAAGGCCAGAGAAAAAGATTTCTGGCCAGATGCTCAAGAGTAGGCCTTGTGTGTGCTGTCAACTTAGATTTTGGATTTCTGAACAAGTTTTTCTCATAGAAAATTCGCGACAAAGTTGTGCTTTTATTTCGCTGTAATTCTCGTGTCAAAGAAACGGTATGATATTGTAGATAAGAGAATAACGATATTTATATTTGCAGATTACCGGTCCTCTTACTACGAAAGTCAAGCTCTACATCTTTATGCAATAAGCACATTTAAAATTTCCTCGTATTACTTAATAAAAATATGTTTTTTTTTGTTTGTTTGTTTGTTTTTTTTTTTTGAAAAAAGGTTTTTCCTGCTTATACGAAAAATACCTTTTCTCTCCTGTCCCCTTCTTATGCATGATCTTCGCGGAAATTAGATTCTGCCCCTAAATAAACCTGGAACAACCAGTTATGGTCTTAGTTCTCTTTTTTCTTACGTATCAGCGAAGTAGCGGAATGCGCTACCTGATTTTATCCGTACCTATGAGTTTGCTACTGGTTTTAAAAGAGAATCCAGGGCCGCATTTTGTACAGTGGCTTTTCTTTTTAATGATTATATCTTTAAATATTATGTATTTAGTAGGTATCTGTATATGCTATGTATTTTAGCCGTGAATGTAATGTCTCGAAGATATTAGCTCCTGTAGTTATCCGGAAATTCGAGATGAAATGAAGCTTATGCCTGTATGTATGTTACCTTTAGCAGGGCGCATGCGTACACTTTGTAATCTGCGACTCCAGTGCTTACCATATGGCAGATAAAATGACTTTTGCCTTAAATATATAAGCCATCTAATTCTTACGCTATATTGACAAGGGCGGTTTGGAGCTGTGAGTAGGCGTGGGATTTGTCACATATGGTTTAGGGGCCGACATATCTCTCCCTCAATGCCGTACCGGGAGGCAAGGTCGGTAGCAGAAAGCAGCGAAGGGCCAACTGCGTCCAAAAGCGATCGCACGGGCCGAAATCCCGGGATGACTCGTTTGGTACGACGCTCCAGCGCCGGTGTCTGGAGGTACTGCGTTTTTCTCTCTTGTTCAAGCATTCCGTCAGCGCATGCGCAAATGTTCTGACTCTTCGATACCCACAATAGCCTACCAAAAAAAATTAACATGCTGGTTTTATTTTTTATTTTTTTTTTAACCGGCAATTGACATTTCAGTTGATTTTATAGGGATGAACGTAACGTAAGAACCGTGCGTGTCTGGTTTTGTCTGAGACAGAGGCGAGAGATGGTTTCATGCAGACTGGGACGCCTAAAATGCTCTGTTGTAAACATGGCGGTTCACGAGTGAAGTTGTCTCTCTGGCCTTTCTGTGGACGAATTCACGCCAGGACCTACTGACACAATCTGGGCAAGTTTTGAAAGCTAAAACCTTCAATCGATGCGTTATTTTGCTGGTAGGACTGGGTGGCCCGACACTTATGAAAAAAACTATGAAATGAGAATCGGGAGTCTTCCCTTGTCATGGAATGGCAAAATTACCCAGAATTCTTCTTGGGCATGACCGAGGCAACTTAAGAAGCACGAGACTGGCCCTCATCGAATGGCTGAAGCAAGGCCAGAGAAAAAGATTTCTGGCCAGATGCTCAAGAGTAGGCCTTGTGTGTGCTGTCAACTTAGATTTTGGATTTCTGAACAAGTTTTTCTCATAGAAAATTCGCGACAAAGTTGTGCTTTTATTTCGCTGTAATTCTCGTGTCAAAGAAACGGTATGATATTGTAGATAAGAGAATAACGATATTTATATTTGCAGATTACCGGTCCTCTTACTACGAAAGTCAAGCTCTACATCTTTATGCAATAAGCACATTCAAAATTTCCTCGTATTACTTAATAAAAATATGTTTTTTTGTTTGTTTGTTTGTTTGTTTTTTTTTTTTGAAAAAAGGTTTTTCCTGCTTATACGAAAAATACCTTTTCTCTCCTGTCCCCTTCTTATGCATGATCTTCGCGGAAATTAGATTCTGCCCCTAAATAAACCTGGAACAACCAGTTATGGTCTTAGTTCTCTTTTTTCTTACGTATCAGCGAAGTAGCGGAATGCGCTACCTGATTTTATCCGTACCTATGAGTTTGCTACTGGTTTTAAAAGAGAATCCAGGGCCGCATTTTGTACAGTGGCTTTTCTTTTTAATGATTATATCTTTAAATATTATGTATTTAGTAGGTATCTGTATATGCTATGTATTTTAGCCGTGAATGTAATGTCTCGAAGATATTAGCTCCTGTAGTTATCCGGAAATTCGAGATGAAATGAAGCTTATGCCTGTATGTATGTTACCTTTAGCAGGGCGCATGCGTACACTTTGTAATCTGCGACTCCAGTGCTTACCATATGGCAGATAAAATGACTTTTGCCTTAAATATATAAGCCATCTAATTCTTACGCTATATTGACAAGGGCGGTTTGGAGCTGTGAGTAGGCGTGGGATTTGTCACATATGGTTTAGGGGCCGACATATCTCTCCCTCAATGCCGTACCGGGAGGCAAGGTCGGTAGCAGAAAGCAGCGAAGGGCCAACTGCGTCCAAAAGCGATCGCACGGGCCGAAATCCCGGGATGACTCGTTTGGTACGACGCTCCAGCGCCGGTGTCTGGAGGTACTGCGTTTTTCTCTCTTGTTCAAGCATTCCGTCAGCGCATGCGCAAATGTTCTGACTCTTCGATACCCACAATAGCCTACCAAAAAAAATTAACATGCTGGTTTTATTTTTTATTTTTTTTTTAACCGGCAATTGACATTTCAGTTGATTTTATAGGGATGAACGTAACGTAAGAACCGTGCGTGTCTGGTTTTGTCTGAGACAGAGGCGAGAGATGGTTTCATGCAGACTGGGACGCCTAAAATGCTCTGTTGTAAACATGGCGGTTCACGAGTGAAGTTGTCTCTCTGGCCTTTCTGTGGACGAATTCACGCCAGGACCTACTGACACAATCTGGGCAAGTTTTGAAAGCTAAAACCTTCAATCGATGCGTTATTTTGCTGGTAGGACTGGGTGGCCCGACACTTATGAAAAAAACTATGAAATGAGAATCGGGAGTCTTCCCTTGTCATGGAATGGCAAAATTACCCAGAATTCTTCTTGGGCATGACCGAGGCAACTTAAGAAGCACGAGACTGGCCCTCATCGAATGGCTGAAGCAAGGCCAGAGAAAAAGATTTCTGGCCAGATGCTCAAGAGTAGGCCTTGTGTGTGCTGTCAACTTAGATTTTGGATTTCTGAACAAGTTTTTCTCATAGAAAATTCGCGACAAAGTTGTGCTTTTATTTCGCTGTAATTCTCGTGTCAAAGAAACGGTATGATATTGTAGATAAGAGAATAACGATATTTATATTTGCAGATTACCGGTCCTCTTACTACGAAAGTCAAGCTCTACATCTTTATGCAATAAGCACATTCAAAATTTCCTCGTATTACTTAATAAAAATATGTTTTTTTGTTTGTTTGTTTGTTTGTTTTTTTTTTTTGAAAAAAGGTTTTTCCTGCTTATACGAAAAATACCTTTTCTCTCCTGTCCCCTTCTTATGCATGATCTTCGCGGAAATTAGATTCTGCCCCTAAATAAACCTGGAACAACCAGTTATGGTCTTAGTTCTCTTTTTTCTTACGTATCAGCGAAGTAGCGGAATGCGCTACCTGATTTTATCCGTACCTATGAGTTTGCTACTGGTTTTAAAAGAGAATCCAGGGCCGCATTTTGTACAGTGGCTTTTCTTTTTAATGATTATATCTTTAAATATTATGTATTTAGTAGGTATCTGTATATGCTATGTATTTTAGCCGTGAATGTAATGTCTCGAAGATATTAGCTCCTGTAGTTATCCGGAAATTCGAGATGAAATGAAGCTTATGCCTGTATGTATGTTACCTTTAGCAGGGCGCATGCGTACACTTTGTAATCTGCGACTCCAGTGCTTACCATATGGCAGATAAAATGACTTTTGCCTTAAATATATAAGCCATCTAATTCTTACGCTATATTGACAAGGGCGGTTTGGAGCTGTGAGTAGGCGTGGGATTTGTCACATATGGTTTAGGGGCCGACATATCTCTCCCTCAATGCCGTACCGGGAGGCAAGGTCGGTAGCAGAAAGCAGCGAAGGGCCAACTGCGTCCAAAAGCGATCGCACGGGCCGAAATCCCGGGATGACTCGTTTGGTACGACGCTCCAGCGCCGGTGTCTGGAGGTACTGCGTTTTTCTCTCTTGTTCAAGCATTCCGTCAGCGCATGCGCAAATGTTCTGACTCTTCGATACCCACAATAGCCTACCAAAAAAATTAACATGCTGGTTTTATTTTTTATTTTTTTTTTAACCGGCAATTGACATTTCAGTTGATTTTATAGGGATGAACGTAACGTAAGAACCGTGCGTGTCTGGTTTTGTCTGAGACAGAGGCGAGAGATGGTTTCATGCAGACTGGGACGCCTAAAATGCTCTGTTGTAAACATGGCGGTTCACGAGTGAAGTTGTCTCTCTGGCCTTTCTGTGGACGAATTCACGCCAGGACCTACTGACACAATCTGGGCAAGTTTTGAAAGCTAAAACCTTCAATCGATGCGTTATTTTGCTGGTAGGACTGGGTGGCCCGACACTTATGAAAAAAACTATGAAATGAGAATCGGGAGTCTTCCCTTGTCATGGAATGGCAAAATTACCCAGAATTCTTCTTGGGCATGACCGAGGCAACTTAAGAAGCACGAGACTGGCCCTCATCGAATGGCTGAAGCAAGGCCAGAGAAAAAGATTTCTGGCCAGATGCTCAAGAGTAGGCCTTGTGTGTGCTGTCAACTTAGATTTTGGATTTCTGAACAAGTTTTTCTCATAGAAAATTCGCGACAAAGTTGTGCTTTTATTTCGCTGTAATTCTCGTGTCAAAGAAACGGTATGATATTGTAGATAAGAGAATAACGATATTTATATTTGCAGATTACCGGTCCTCTTACTACGAAAGTCAAGCTCTACATCTTTATGCAATAAGCACATTTAAAATTTCCTCGTATTACTTAATAAAAATATGTTTTTTTGTTTGTTTGTTTTTGTTTATTTTTTGAAAAAAGGTTTTTTCTGCTTATACGAAAAATACCTTTTCTCTCCTGTCCCCTTCTTATGCATGATCTTCGCGGAAATTAGATTCTGCCCCTAAATAAACCTGGAACAACCAGTTATGGTCTTAGTTCTCTTTTTTCTTACGTATCAGCGAAGTAGCGGAATGCGCTACCTGATTTTATCCGTACCTATGAGTTTGCTACTGGTTTTAAAAGAGAATCCAGGGCCGCATTTTGTACAGTGGCTTTTCTTTTTAATGATTATATCTTTAAATATTATGTATTTAGTAGGTATCTGTATATGCTATGTAT
This sequence comes from Montipora capricornis, assembly GCF_036669925.1. NCBI lineage: Eukaryota > Metazoa > Cnidaria > Anthozoa > Scleractinia > Acroporidae > Montipora > Montipora capricornis. The sequence goes on from NC_090883.1 coordinate 43,165,661, forward strand.
TTTAGCCGTGAATGTAATGTCTCGAAGATATTAGCTCCTGTAGTTATCCGGAAATTCGAGATGAAATGAAGCTTATGCCTGTATGTATGTTACCTTTAGCAGGGCGCATGCGTACACTTTGTAATCTGCGACTCCAGTGCTTACCATATGGCAGATAAAATGACTTTTGCCTTAAATATATAAGCCATCTAATTCTTACGCTATATTGACAAGGGCGGTTTGGAGCTGTGAGTAGGCGTGGGATTTGTCACATATGGTTTAGGGGCCGACATATCTCTCCCTCAATGCCGTACCGGGAGGCAAGGTCGGTAGCAGAAAGCAGCGAAGGGCCAACTGCGTCCAAAAGCGATCGCACGGGCCGAAATCCCGGGATGACTCGTTTGGTACGACGCTCCAGCGCCGGTGTCTGGAGGTACTGCGTTTTTCTCTCTTGTTCAAGCATTCCGTCAGCGCATGCGCAAATGTTCTGACTCTTCGATACCCACAATAGCCTACCAAAAAAAATTAACATGCTGGTTTTATTTTTTATTTTTTTTTTAACCGGCAATTGACATTTCAGTTGATTTTATAGGGATGAACGTAACGTAAGAACCGTGCGTGTCTGGTTTTGTCTGAGACAGAGGCGAGAGATGGTTTCATGCAGACTGGGACGCCTAAAATGCTCTGTTGTAAACATGGCGGTTCACGAGTGAAGTTGTCTCTCTGGCCTTTCTGTGGACGAATTCACGCCAGGACCTACTGACACAATCTGGGCAAGTTTTGAAAGCTAAAACCTTCAATCGATGCGTTATTTTGCTGGTAGGACTGGGTGGCCCGACACTTATGAAAAAAACTATGAAATGAGAATCGGGAGTCTTCCCTTGTCATGGAATGGCAAAATTACCCAGAATTCTTCTTGGGCATGACCGAGGCAACTTAAGAAGCACGAGACTGGCCCTCATCGAATGGCTGAAGCAAGGCCAGAGAAAAAGATTTCTGGCCAGATGCTCAAGAGTAGGCCTTGTGTGTGCTGTCAACTTAGATTTTGGATTTCTGAACAAGTTTTTCTCATAGAAAATTCGCGACAAAGTTGTGCTTTTATTTCGCTGTAATTCTCGTGTCAAAGAAACGGTATGATATTGTAGATAAGAGAATAACGATATTTATATTTGCAGATTACCGGTCCTCTTACTACGAAAGTCAAGCTCTACATCTTTATGCAATAAGCACATTCAAAATTTCCTCGTATTACTTAATAAAAATATGTTTTTTTGTTTGTTTGTTTGTTTGTTTTTTTTTTTTTGAAAAAAGGTTTTTCCTGCTTATACGAAAAATACCTTTTCTCTCCTGTCCCCTTCTTATGCATGATCTTCGCGGAAATTAGATTCTGCCCCTAAATAAACCTGGAACAACCAGTTATGGTCTTAGTTCTCTTTTTTCTTACGTATCAGCGAAGTAGCGGAATGCGCTACCTGATTTTATCCGTACCTATGAGTTTGCTACTGGTTTTAAAAGAGAATCCAGGGCCGCATTTTGTACAGTGGCTTTTCTTTTTAATGATTATATCTTTAAATATTATGTATTTAGTAGGTATCTGTATATGCTATGTATTTTAGCCGTGAATGTAATGTCTCGAAGATATTAGCTCCTGTAGTTATCCGGAAATTCGAGATGAAATGAAGCTTATGCCTGTATGTATGTTACCTTTAGCAGGGCGCATGCGTACACTTTGTAATCTGCGACTCCAGTGCTTACCATATGGCAGATAAAATGACTTTTGCCTTAAATATATAAGCCATCTAATTCTTACGCTATATTGACAAGGGCGGTTTGGAGCTGTGAGTAGGCGTGGGATTTGTCACATATGGTTTAGGGGCCGACATATCTCTCCCTCAATGCCGTACCGGGAGGCAAGGTCGGTAGCAGAAAGCAGCGAAGGGCCAACTGCGTCCAAAAGCGATCGCACGGGCCGAAATCCCGGGATGACTCGTTTGGTACGACGCTCCAGCGCCGGTGTCTGGAGGTACTGCGTTTTTCTCTCTTGTTCAAGCATTCCGTCAGCGCATGCGCAAATGTTCTGACTCTTCGATACCCACAATAGCCTACCAAAAAAAATTAACATGCTGGTTTTATTTTTTATTATTATTTTTTAACCAGCAGTTGACATTTCAGTTGATTTTATAGGGATGAACGTAACGTAAGAACCGTGCGTGTCTGGTCTTGTCTGAGACAGAGGCGAGAGATGGTTTCATGCAGACTGGGACGCCTAAAATGCTCTGTTGTAAACATGGCGGTTCACGAGTGAAGTTGTCTCTCTGGCCTTTCTGTGGACGAATTCACGCCAGGACCTACTGACACAATCTGGGCAAGTTTTGAAAGCTAAAACCTTCAATCGATGCGTTATTTTGCTGGTAGGACTGGGTGGCCCGACACTTATGAAAAAAACTATGAAATGAGAATCGGGAGTCTCCCTTGTCATGGAATGGCAAAATTACCCAGAATTCTTCTTGGGCATGACCGAGGCAACTTAAGAAGCACGAGACTGGCCTTCATCGAATGGCTGAAGCAAGGCCAGAGAAAAAGATTTCTAGCCAGATACTCAAGAGTAGGCCTTGTGTGTGCTGTCAACTTAGATTTTGGATTTCTGAACAAGTTTTTATCATAGAAAATTCGCTACAAAGTTGGACTTTCATTTCGCTGTAATTCTCGTGTCAAAGAAACGGTATGATATTGTAGATAAGAGAATAACGATATTAATATTTGCAGATTACCGGTCTTCTTACTACGAAAGTCAAGCTCTACATCTTTATGCAATAAGCACATTCAAAATTTCCTCGTATTACTTGATAAAAGTATGTTGTTTTGTTTGTTTGGTTTTTTTTTTGAAAAAAGGGTTTTTCTGCTTATATAAAAAATACGTTTTCTGTCCCGTCCCCTTCTTAGGCATGATCTTCGCAGAAATTAGATTCTGTCCCTCAATAAACCTGGAACAACCAGTTATGGTCTTAGTTCTCTTTTTTCTTACGTATCAGCTAAGTAGCGGAATGCGCTACCTGATTTTATCCGTACCTATGAATTTACTACTGGTTTTAAAAGAGAATCCAGAGCCGCATTTTGTACAGCGGCTTTTCTTTTTAATGATTATATCTTTAAATATTATGTATTTAGTAGGTATCTGTATATGCTATGTATTTTAGCTGTAAATGTAATGTCTCCAAGATATTAGCTCCTGTAGTTATCCGGAAATTCGAGATGAAATGAAGCTTATGCCTGTATGTATGTTACCTTTAGCAGGGCGCATGCGCACACTTTGTAATCTGCGACTCCAGTGCTTACCATATGGCAGATAAAATGACTTTTGCCTTGAATATATAAGCCATCTAATTCTTACGCTATATTGACAAGGGCGGTTTGGAGCTGTGAGTAGGCGTGGGATTTGTCACATATGGTTTAGGGGCCGACATATCTCTCCCTCAATGCCGTACCGGAAGGCAAGGTCGGTAGCAGAAAGCAGCGAAGGGCCAACTGCGTCCAAAAGCGATCGCACGGGCCGAAATCCCGGGATGACTCGTTTGGTACGACGCTCCAGCGCCGGTGTCTGGAGGTACTGCGTTTTTCTCTCTTGTTCAAACATTCCGTCAGCGCATGCGCAAATGTTCTGACTTTTCGATACCCACAATAGCCTACCAAAAAACGTTAACATGCTGGTTTTATTTATTTATTTATTTTTAACCAGCAATTGACATTTCGGTTGATTTTATAGGGATAAACGTAACGTAAGAACCGAGCTTGTCTGGTCTTGTCTGAGACAGAGGCACTTCACGTTACACTCTGATCAGTTAAGGTTTTAAGCAGATTAGCAATGTTTTCCTTCAAAGTTTGAAGAAAAATGCCAAACAGGGAATACAAAGGAAAGCACAAACTAGTGAAACAGCTGGGTATTTAAAGGTTCGAACGGGAAGCCCCAGGGGCGGATCCAGCATTTTTTGAAAATGGGGGCCGAACAAGATTACTAATCAGCGCGCGTTAGCCCTCCTCACTAGCGTCCTAGGCGCTACTTTCTAGGGGGGTCTGGGGGCATGCCCCCCCCAGAAAATTTTGAAAATTTGGGTACTCTTACATGCACTCTGGTGCAATCTGGAACGTAATGTATCAAGATTCCATATTGAATAAAATTATAAGTTATGGTTATAATGATGCAGGGTTTTTGACTCTTCGCTTCAAAGTCACAAAATATATATAATTATATATATAGGCATTAAGATTTTACGTTGTTACAGTCTCTGTAAGATAGGTTGACTGTAGACAGGAGCCCATACTTATGGGCTCCTGCTGTAGACAAGTATTTCGCATCCAGTCTTCTTCCTTATTTCGCAAGGATAATATTAGCGCCTGTAAGTTGAAAGTTTATTCGCACAACTTTGGTCATACTATTAGCGAATAATCACGCTGTAGCTAAAAAAATCAAAAGCTCCAACAGACTGCTTACAAAATGATAAAATTATTGTATCTTTTGACAAAAAAAAAATCTTCGACGAACTGAAAGGGGGGGCCGCGGCCGCCTCGGCCCCCCCTAAATCTGCCCCTGAGCCCACTTTCTCAACAAAATTGTCGAGTTTTGCTGCCGCATGAAGGCACATAATCCACGTTCACCCGACCCCCGCCTAAAAGCTATTTTCACTCTCTACCCACGATGCATCCCGATTACGACCCACAATCCCTTGTATCTTGAATATAGTATGTGGTGTAAGCTTACACTAAACGTCCTGATTTTTCTAATTTTGCGATGTCAAGAACGTTAAAAGTCTTGATGTTTTGTCAAATAATCCAAATGATGTAGCCTGCTTTCGTTTCCTTGAATGAGTGGAAGAGATCTCAGGAAGTTTGTGAACTTCCACAGAAGTGCCATCGGTGCTGCAGGTAGGAATTTTTGGAGCAATTACAGAGTTATTTTGGTGGCCTGGTAGCCTACTCAGCTGTTTAGTTAATAATGTTTTGTTTTTGTTTTCGTAGATAGTTCACTTGTTAATCGCTTCATTGAAGGACAGGGCAGCAATCGATTCAGACCGGCAGATTATGATAAACTTCAAGCCATTGCACAGCTCAGAAAAGCAACGGGAAATGTTACTTTTCAGAAAGTTGAAAAACTCACCAAAGCAAGCAAGGAGAAAAAAGAACAACACCTCCTTCAGCAGCATAGAGCTTGTTGGTCTAAGGAAAAGGTGAGATTGCACAGTTTGCAACGAAAGCTACAGAGCGATATCGATGCCTTAAGGAGTGGAAGTCCTTTAGGCTTTTACTCTGTAAAAGAGTTTTCCCAAGATCTGGAAATTTATGATGAAATTCTTCGCGAAGACACTCAAGAATTTAAGAAAAACACTATACAGCCATTGTGGGATCTAAGAGAAGACTTGCAATTTTGGATCGGAGAGAACAGAGACAAAATCTTGATGGGTTAGTCAATAATAATAAAATTATTACCATAAGCTTAATTATTATTGTCCTTTCGCAGGGATACCAGTGATGCCGTACCATTAATCGGAATACCCGAAAGGTATCCGAGTTATAATCTGAGCAGAAGTTAGTTTTCTGTGCAGCAAATGGACAATAGAATTATGAGGCGATGATTCTCATTTGGCCAGGCTAAAAACAATGCACTATACCCCTTGGAGTATCAAGTATTTATGAGTCAATGAATGAGTCAATGAGTAAGTACAGTTATCCTAACCCATAAAATGAAAGCTAGAATTTCAGGGAGTGCCTAGGCCTAATGTCTGAAATAAGGGCTTAGGCTTAATCAATAAATTATTGCTATATATTGACTGTTGAGTCTCATTGACACATTGATTCATAAATCATGGGACCTCTACCCCTTGGAGCAATACATTGACCTCCCTCTGTGATGAAACAACTGCAACAATAACAAATAAACACAGCTGTCAAGAAGAAGATTTTCGCTAGCGTGAGGCTTCAACAGCCTGTTGTCTTACAGAATTTGATGAAAATCCAAATTTATAACATGCAGTGGAGTAACCAAAGCAAATTATGGGTGCTGTGTTGAGGCTTCAGTGTGACACATTTAATTTGGTTTGCTGACTCAGAAACTCAAAGCCCATGTTCTGCGTGGCAAATGACGCGAATACAATGCAACTAAAAAGCGAAAATGCTGGATTCAGCCTTCTGGAAATGTTATAGATGAGATATTCACTCTAATCTTGCCTGTTGACAACATTACTAAATCGCCAGAAACAAACACCTGCAGTATTTACGACGCACAGTTTCAGCCATTTTGAAGTGTGAGAGACTGCTTACAGTCTACAGTCTGTGTACGTTTTGTTTGAATAAGAAGCACCCACTGTTTTATAGAACTCCAGGTTGTATGAACAAAGTTAGTACAATTCTCTCTTTTGCCTAGACACCGCACTTCAAATTATATTCTCTTTCACCTCATCCTTTCACTTGAAATGTGTGAGCCCAACAAATTAACCTGCTCCCAACTGTGTGGCTTCATAAGTTGGTTAGTAGAGCACCTGAATTTTTCAGGTGCCTATTTGCTTAAATTGTCCAGATAGGTGAAAGGATTGTTCTCTCTTTCAAATTTAGTACAATTGTAAAAGCTAAAAATAAAATAAAAATTGACAATGGACTTGTGAACAGCATAAAAGTATGTCCACTCCTAATTATCAGCTTTGTAGGATTCTGTCAAAGCACTAAAAAAAAAATTTCTTTCCATTTAAACTCAAATTCTCCAGGCATTGCTGAAAAAGAACACGCAGAAGTGCTGAAGGTTGTGGAATCAGTCAAGATGCAGCAGCAACTTGTCATGGAAAAACTACTAATGGAGCAAGAACAGCTTGAACAAGAACTTGATGTCATGGTGGTACATGAAATAACAAGACCAGGAATGATGTCTTGTGATGTTTTAAAGACAGGAATTCCAGAGGAAGCTTATGAACTTGAATGCCCTGATGAACAATTGAAGACATCTGTTTTGGAAGAGTTTATTTTGCTTGATAAGAAATATGAAGCTCAGCTTGAATACTTGGAACTGAAGTATCAACATGTCAAACAGTAAGATATAAGCAGTCTTTTTGTTTGTGCCATTCTGTAACATGCAAACTTACAAGGTTCATTGAATGTTATTAATGGCATCATCATGGCAGAATCACTGTAGACAGCAACTTTGGCAAAGAGCTTGGCGAATTCTGTAATTTTGAACATTTTTGGCAGTCTTTGATGCATCATGTTTTTGGGAATTGTTTGATCCTGAAACTACTGTAATGAAAATACTGGAAAATGCTGACTCTTGAATTGGAGGTTCAATCCGGGTCAAAAGACTTTATGACACTTGTGAAATTTGGGCGAAAAGTAGAGAGTTTACTATACTTGTTTCCATCATTGTATGAGCAACATTTATTCTTGTTTTGCTGCCTTTTTCTTAACATCCCCCCTTTCCCCCAGACAATGTTGAAACATTCCAGTAATTGATGAACTAATCTTGATTTCGGAGACCATGAAAAATCAACATTGTAAGGGGGGAAAGTGGAAATTGTCCTAACAGTTTTGACCTGCATTGTTGATGCTATACAGTTAACATGAGACAGTTACAGCCATGATCGCAATAATTAATTTTGACACTTGATGAAAAGAGTAGCAAAGTCAGTAATACTTTTCTCAAATTCTACGTTTCATGATCTTCCTAGTGGTACATGACTGTATTTTGTTTGTAAGGGTTTCCTTGAAGACAGCAGGTCTACAATGTTTTTTGTGGAGGATAGCGTGCAAGTAAGCTCTCTCTGCGGGTGAAAAATGGAGAGAGAGCTTGTGATGATCGCTCTGCCATTTGAATATCAGCATTGAAAATTTCCATGCAAAATGCTGATTGGCCCATATTCACCTTGACCCTGACAACATCAGTTTCGGTTTGCGCTGATTGGCTAAATTTTGACAGCTCGGACAGCTGGAAGCCACAGGGAGCCTTAGAGACTGAATTCAAATCGCATAGAGATCGTTGCAACGACCCTTCTCAATTTTTTACCCCTGAGAGAGCTTGCTTGCAGGCTACAGATGTACATGTATACATGTATGGAGGAGACCCGTGAAAGTTTGAAGTAACCTTAACATCAAATTGAATGTGCTTTTTAGTTGGCAGTATGAGAGGACTTCATTATTATTTTGTCCCTTTTTTATTTTCTAGATCTGGTACTGGAGGTTGGTCCAAACAGGGTCATTTACATTTTGTTCATTTGATGGAGCAATATCCACCAGAGCTGCCGAATAGAAGAATGTTTTACATTGATAGAATGTTACGAGAAATGCCAGATAAAACGCGTTCCAAACTGGTACAATAATTATTATGTTAATAATGTACTCTATCATAATTATATATTTGGAGGAAAGGGAATGTTAACATTTGTTGCTGATGATTTTTTTGTTGGTAGAGCATTACACCAAAACTGATCACTATTATTTTGTTTAGACACAAAGATAAGTTAACTCTAAAGATGAGATATGCTATCTGCTATCTAGAACAAATGTTCTTAAATGTAGTTATTTTCATGAATTTCATAGAGTTGTGGGAACGTGGAATTCCCTTCCACCTTCCCTTCATGAGGCAACAAGTGTGAATTCTTTTAAAGCCTCAGCTAAAAAGTTTTTTAATGGATTAGTAAGTATATTCTTTTAGTGTTCTTATTTTTATAATATTTAATATTTGTTGTTACCATAATTAATTTGTATTATTATTTTCATTATAGTACCATTGGTGATCTGTTTTATATGGGGTCCTTGACTGTTGCATTTTATTCCTTGGCCTCTGTTTTTGTATGCCATAAATTGTAATAAATAAATAAATAAATAAATAAACCAGCATTGCAGAATCCCAAATTTTCAGGTAGCTGCATTAAATGCTTATCAATTCATAAGCATAATTATTTTAAGCAGTAAACAGCACCTGACTTCTACAGTTATTTGTCTCAAGTCAGGATTAAAGGGAGAGTGGGGAACTACTACACGTAGGTTCAGGACTACTTTCGGAGGGTTTCTTTATTTTTTTGTGTGCAACTTGCTTCAAGTTGTTGCAAAAGTGATGGGTTGTTCACTGCTCTATTTTTGGCTGCTATCGAGCCAAAAGATACAATGTAATAACTGTATGAAAATTGTGCTTAATTATAATGCTGCAGTATTTTCATTCTATCTTTTGTAAACATGTAGGTTGAACATGAAGAATGGCATCTTGCCCACAAGTTTTACCAGGAACAATTTCAGAGCACTCTGCGGGCGTGGGCTCGCGACCGTGAAGACTTGCTTGTAAAAGTCAAGGCAACATTTGCAGAGGCTTGGGCATTATATGAGGAGGCAGCTGAAAAAGCAAAAACAAGGAAAAAACAGGAGAACATATGCCAAGAGCTTTACAACAAGGTTTGTGTTCACTGTTTGTGTCCTTCTTGTCAAGGTAGTATGTATAAGAAGCAGGAAGAACCTTGCAGTAGTGAGAGCTTGTGCTTAACACTAAATGTGGGCTACGTTCAGATCTTTAAGTTTTATTACAAATTATTTATTTACTTGAGTTTGTGGTGGTTATCTGCCCAGTTATGAGGGTTTTTCCTTAGGTATCTATGGTCTGTTTTTACTAGGCTAGCTGTAACAGTAAGCTGTGCAGTGGCAAACAGAGGTGCACAATTCCATCTCAACCTTGAATGAGCTGCATGGTTTATTTGTACTTTGTGATCATCTACTTTGTAGTAATCGTTTTATGATTTACTGACATCAGTTTGGGAGATTGGGTATGACAAAGAAATAATTGATTAACAATAATTAAAATTATTCCATGAGCCCGCATTGGATACGAGATGAAAAATAGCCAACGAGGCACGTAGCACTGAGTTGGCTATTACCAATCTCGTATCCAACAAGGGCGAATGGAATATTATTGTTTTATTAAATTCTCAACATTTGGTTTTGCTAAATTTTATGTAAGTTTATGAGATGACCGGAAAGTGATGTGATTTCCGGGCACCAAAAATTATATGCTGAGTGATGTTTGCCGCATTCATTTCCATATAAGGTCAAACGCAGGTATAATGGCTGATAACCGAGATCCAGTGAACCAATGAGAAAGCTAGAATTGCAAAATCTGAGGTTGAGAATTTAATAACAATAATTATTCTACGAGGGTGCACTGGATATGAAGTGATAGATAGCCAACAAGGCGCGTAGCGCGGAGTCAGGTTATAATCAAACATCCAGCAAGCCTGAGTAGAATAATCATTTTATTAGAAACTGCAAGATCAACAACTCTTTCGCTTAAGCATCGATTTCTCCCTCGGACAATTCTTGCCCAAACGGGCTATTGTCGGCCATTTTTTTCTCAGAGCTTCAAAAATGTTTTCAGCTTGCTATATTGCTGACGCATTCCTTGACTATATCTAAGGTACAGCAGGTATATGAAGTGATAGCCTGTGTCTGGCAAGCCAATGAAAATGCTGGAAATCTGACATCTGTAGTTCAGCTTTTAATAACAATAATTTATTAATTAAAGTAGTGTAGGCTGAGACGATAATTATTGCTTGAATTGTCCTGATAAATGCAAGGATCATTTCTCTTTTTTGATTCTACAGTAAGTAGTGTTATCATCATCATCGTCAATACTGGTACTCTTCCCATCCCACAATAATGCTAATGATATTACCTGTATTTTGTTACAAGTAATTCAGTCGTAGCTGCCTTGTAACATTCATGTTTAATTAAAAAACTTAAAGGAGTCCTAGTGAGTGGACATACCGGTAGATGTCATCAACTTATTCGCACCTAAAGCACCCCCAATCGACTAGTAAAATTAGTTGTCCAGAATGATGGCATTAGACAAAGTAAAATCTTGTAAGAGGCAGAGAGTGAAGAAATGGAGTTTCTCCACCTGTGCCCAAGCAAATGTGACTTAAGCGTTTATTGTTCCACTTCTACTGTAGGTGCTCGCTTTTCGTGAACAGAAACTTGAGGCACTGAAGCTCCAAGCTGCCATTGCAGCAAAAGAGCAGGAAAAAGAAGAAAAGGAACTGAGAGCTGCGGAGGCAAGGGAACAAAAGCGTAGAGATCTTCAACAGAAGCAAGTATGTTTAACATGTAACAATTACCCTGTACATGACCGTGACATACTACTATTATTGTTTTTATTCCACAATATTATTTATTCACATACGCTCTTACAGTAAAAGACAATAGATACATGTACAACTTGGGCGTAAATGAGGGGCAGGGAATGTACTGGCAAGGTGCGGATAATACCCACTGCCGGTGTGCACCACTGGAAGAGGGGCCTCGGCATCTAGCCAAGGGGATACGTAACCTCATGAATGCCTGTATTGCAAGGTGGGCATAGTTGCTGGCATAATGCCCTGGGGCCAAGTTAACCCAGTCCAACAAAGTAACAATATACCCCCTCCCTAACAGGGCTTCAGCACAGGGCTGAAGGGGTGCCGCAGGCAGCAATTCTCCGCCCATATTTTATTAAAGGGAACTATTAAAGAGGTTACAATAAGCTCGTAAGGAAAAAAAAAATACAAAAGAGCCAGAAAGCAAAATGGGGGAGGGAAAAACAGAACAAGTTGAGCTTTGGAAATGTTGAACAGAGAAAGTTCACATGGCGGGATGAATGAAAGAGCCAAATAAGGTAATGACGTGATGGGAAGTCATGCTCTCCTCCCAGGCTCTGCCCAGTAGTATTTGCTTCCCAGCATTAACATCAGTCTATTTTATTCTAGAATATCATTAAAAAAACTATGAAATCTTTCATTTGCAAAAAATAGATAAAAGATTTTAGGGAGCAGAAAGAAAAAGAATACCAAGTTTTTGCAGAACAAGAAAGGAAAAGGCTGGTAGAACTGCAGGAAAGAATGGCACAACAAGCAGTGCTGGATCAACAAAGGTACAGTAATAAACACATCCCCATATTTTTCAATGCATCAAAAATCGATTTATTGCCAAAAATAATTTTTGCTTTTAAAGGGTAAAATATCGAGAGGAGCAGTTACAGTTACGGCAAGAGTCAAGGCAAAAAGCTAAAGAATTGGTGCTTGAACAAGACCTGGAAAAGCAGAGACGACTTGAAAAACTACGACAACAGGTGCAACTTTAATCTTAGTTTTATTCCAAATAATGGCACTTACACATTTCTCTCCCTTTTAAGGATAAATGGGATAGAGCAAAGGTGTGTTACCCCTGCCAACTATCATTCCACTGACATAATTTATTATTAACATGTATCATATTTACAGGGTGTTTCAAAAGTTAATTTCAAGAATTTAATGTATCTTTAGGCAAATTGAAACTGATTCGGATAATAAATTTATCTAAATAATTGTTCAAAGCAATTTCAACCTAACATCTGAATAAATGACAATACTTTTGAAATTTCGTGCCCAATGTGCAAACGCACATGGTTTTCCTGCCATATTTCCCCCGCACATTTGCCAGCAAACCTGATCTGAATATCATTGTCAAGACAACTTACAAAGATCCAGCCCCTGAAACACTGGACAAGCTGAGAAAGCCACTATGGTTCGGGCAGAAAAATGCCACCTTTCGACATGCTTCAGGGGCTTGCACGTTATTATTGCCTGCTGCATAGAAAATATCATAAAAAATAACGGAAGCTATTCCGGGTACTAATATCTAAGTTATTCGATGTAAAATCAATAAGGAATGATGTAGTTATTACACAATTTAACCTAGTTAACAACAAGGAGCAAGTGTTATACCTGTGGGCATTGTTGTTTAGCGTTGCGTTGCGTCTTAGCGTTGCATTGTATTCTTAGCGTTGTGTTGTTTCTCCAAGCCTTTTCAACCCTTTTACACCCTTATCTGCGGTGCGTGCAGTCAGCGGCTCCGGTTGCTAAGGTCTGTCCTTTAGCAACAGTCAGTGGTCTACTGATCATGCGTGCAGCTTGGCGGTATTTTACTGTGCGGTTAGCAGAGTGTTTAGTGGCTGGTTTGTTTGGGATTGCATCCCCCCTCCCTCCCCTCCCATTATATATCTTGGAGTTAGGGATTGTTTTAGTCTGGCATGTTTGCAGTCGTCTCGGCTCATTTTATTTGCTAGTTGTTTTTTTTCATTCCTTTATTTCAGTGGTTTTCATTATTATTATTATTATTATATTATTATGCAGTATCTAGTACGTAAGTATGCTTACAATTTAAGTAGGAAAAGGCACTATTGTGTAACAATCCCTACTGTTAAACCTATTTACAAACCAATTGGTAATAACTAATGAGCCAACATTTGAGAAAGGAACAAGAGTTTATATTCCTTAATAACTCGTCGAAACCTTGAATGACCTTGCTATGTTTAGGGTGTACGATAAAACTGCCTTCTGCATATTAAACAAAACCTGGTTCTCTCTATCCAAACCTAAAAACTTCCTAACTTTCTCCGCCGTCTCCATAGAGTAGCCTCCTAGTACATCAACTATCACATTAAACTGTGTGATAGTGTGGCCGGGGAACTGTTGGCGCATCTCCCATCTCAACGGCGCATACTTGTCAGTTTTCTCCTGTTCCTTCTGTTTTCTGTTGGAAACCCAAGGGCAGCTCATCTCAATAAGGATCACCTTCTTCTCCTTTTATTATTATTATTATTATTATTATTATTATTATTATTATTATTATTACTATTATTGCTATTATTTTTTCACTTTTAATTAGTCCAATTTGATCGGCTTCCACTGAATGTCTTTCAGTTCAACTGGTGCCCATGTTGGTGTTGTCTTATTGTAATTTGTTTATCCCTTCGTTGGGGCAGGGGCTCATGGCTGGGTTGTGGATACTGCTGGCCATGGGGGTGGTTCCATCCTGCAGGGGTTGGGTCCCTGGGCATTGGCGTAGGGTTGTTTTCAGCACCTGACCTCCACTTGCGACGAATGATGTTAAACATAATTTTCCAAGAGGTAGTTATAGTAATTACTAAAATATAAGGCAACAAAATATCGGAACGAACTTTGAAACACCCTGTATATCATTCATTCCGGCGAAGGACTAATGCCCAAAACATCGGCTCGCAAATCTTTTTACCGTGTTATATATTTATTTAGAGGATATTACATGACCGTGCGGGGATACAAATTTTTGCTTTGAGTGCTGATAGTACAGTATCTCTCATGAATGAGCGCAGCAAAATGGCAAAAACGTGGTGTGGTCATCAACAGCTAGAAGCATGTTGTGTACAAAATGTAATATGAAACACTAGATATGAAAGTTATGAAAAGCAAAATATTAAATAATTAAGGACTTATAAAAAATGTTAATGTAGAAGAGAAAAATAATTATTATCTTGCAGCCAAAAGTATCTTAAAAGGAACAGGAAGCTTGCTTTTTATTGGCTCATCATGTTAGTTACCATGACAACACCATAAAATTATCCCCACATGTTAAAGATAAAATTTTCACTGCTCATGGTGAAGATACGATTTTTTTAAAAAAGGAAATCCTAGTATTTCATCATTGTCTATAATTACCTTTATCAACTCCACTTGGAAGGATCATCTTCATAGAGGGAGCCGAGTAATGGAAGAAGAAGAACTTGTTTGACAAAACCAAATTGTTGTTTTATTCCCCACCAAAGTAGCTCCACAGTATCTTTTACAAACTAAACCCTTCAATAATATGTCCAGGGATTTCATTAGAGGCCAGTTAGTGAGAGTATACCGCCGTCTGTTTGTCAGACATTTGCCTGTCACGGCTGGCTACTCTGCCTTACTTTTCACTTAAACTCTTGTAAAAGACAAGAGTGATTGCAGCTTACATTTGATTGGCCCAGGCATCTACTTCAAAAGTTATTGAAACCCCTGTATGTCTATCGTTTATTTTACCCACTTTACACATGGATGTGCTCAAAAAAATAAAAACGTTTTGATATACATGTAACATGTGCTCTAGCTGGTTAAAACAGCATGCTTTATGAGAGTACAGTTGCACAGCTGATGCCAATCATAGGATTTGGAAAATAACGTTTTCTGAAAATTTTAGCCAAATGTGTAACTTTTACCAGGCATGAAAAAAATTATTTTTGCTTGGTCATTTGTTTGTCACAAATCTCTTAAATTCCTATCAATTTTCTTTTGTGTTTAAGGTACAAGTTCATGTAGAAGATGACCCAGAAAGAATCTACAAAACCACAGAGGTTGGTATTAGTTAGTTCTGAGACAAACTTACTCGTACCATGCAATATGCACCTTTTCCAGTAGAAGACTATTATATAACGAGGGACAGGTATTTATGTTGCCGGTAAAATCCATTCTCAGGTGAAATCCATCTTTACCTATGTTAAATTGGTGATCCTCATTTTACTTAAGTAGCATATGCACTCAGATGAATTAAAGAACTGCTTTTAGAAGGCTAAATTAAGCCGAGAGAAAAATTAGGGTCAGGTTTGGATTTGTTTTGGTTATTATACATAGATATCAATTGACTTATTATACAAAAGTAAATAATAAAAAGAACTGTGTTGGGTTGAGCATGTTCGTCGTTGTAGTTCACTGGTGAAGACACAGGACTACAGATCTGGAGGGTGCGAGTTTGAGTACTGGTAAGTGATTAGTACAGTCTTCTGTTTCCTTACTAAATATGTTGTGATGTAGAGCCTAAAGAGATAAGTGTAAGAATACAGAAACCGCCGGATAAGATGATACGAAACAGTAAGAAGATATGTTGAGATGCATAAGGCAATGAGAGTTTGAGGGAAGGTATAATGTTTTCAATTCTTTTGGGGGGTGGGGGAGTGCATATTCAACCTAGGTAAAAACGGATTCAACCTGAGAACGGATTTTACCGACAACATTGACACCTTTAGTGTTATCTTCCATACAGTCACATGTTATATAAACTACATTGTACAGTAAAATGCTAATTACTTTGATGTATGGTCAAAGTGGAAAACTGTAGGCCTGCAAGAAAGGCCCTCAAAAAAAAAAAACAAACAACAACAACCTAGCAAACATGTAACTTTGGTCAAAAGGCCAGAAAGCTGTTTTTTTTAAGACTTAAAAATACAAGGTAGCCCTGAATTGCCTCTTATGAATTTTGTAAGCTTAATTTTTTTTTACTCTGTCTAGCAAGTTTTCTTGACAACTTTTCCTTGTGAAGTTTTCCTTGGCAGTGTAAGTCGAAAAATATGACAGTTTTTTCCTTGACAAATGTCCTTGTTCAAAAACTGGCAGGCTAGTTTTTGAACAAGGACACTTGTCAAGGAAAGCTTGTCATATTTTCCATTTACATTACCAAGAAAAACTTGTAAAGGAGAACCTTTTCAAGGAAAACTTGCTAGTGTGTAAGTCGGCATTTCCTTGACAAGTGGGCTTGTCAGGGAAAACTTGCCAGTGTAAATGAGGCTTTAAATTTTGCCAATAGTTCAATCTCAGATTGCTAATGAAATACTATTCTACAATAAAAATGGGGGTCACCAAGTTTTTGAGATACAGGTGTAAGCTAGTAAATACCAAAAATAATATGGTATGGTAACCTGTTACATGTACATCACAACAGTGGGTGCATTTTGTTGAGCAATAATAATGGTGTTTCATAAATTATGGTACCATAACATTGCAGTTAAGAAGGTCTCTTAAAAGTAGTCTAATATCAAAATTAAGACAGGATTGGTTTAATCTGGCTTTAAACAACTTGCGCCTGAAGTGGTGTTTTCATTCTTGACTTATTTTTGGTTGAAAAGGTAGAAGTTAAAGTTGTCCTTATTATTAAATTGGTGTTAATACTTACTCTTAGAAGCCCGTTCTGAAAATGTACTGACCAGTTTAGATTTTATGACTCACAGGCATCCCAAGCCAGGGTGGCCAGCATATATGACGAAGAGCTTGAACTTCAACACCCTCTTTTTGGTGTTCATGGATATGATGAAAAAAAGGTGAGTATGGATAGGGTAGTCATTTTTAGGAAATGAGAATTACTGTAAGTTAAAATTTAGTGTGACCCTCATCAGATATTAAAACTGCTTAAGCCTTATTGTGATTACATTGAACATGAAAGTTTACAGGGATACTAACAGAAACAACAAGGGATAAAAGTTAAAACTTACTCTTTGAGGCCTTCCAAGGGGTAGCCTCCTTCGCAGACATTTTGTGACTCGTCATGCAATTGTGAGACGAGTCACAAGAATGTCTGCGCAGGAGGCTAACTGTTCATTTCCAACACAACTTTTCAATGATCAACAATGTTTTGGAGTAACGGGGCAAAAGGTAGCTAAAATGTGGCAGTTTTGCATGCAGGCAGATTTTTTTGTAGCCCTCCCTACAATGAAATCTGAGCCTTGTGTATTCCTAAAGTTCATCCCTTGCACTTTGTGTTTCTTGCTCCCATAAAATAATTCACACACATGGTACATTAATGTAATTCAATTCCACCTCCAAGAACCCAAGTGATAGCTCTAAATGTAATGGTATGTTAGCCTCAATTCCTTTCTGAGATACCTTTTATCTCATCGTTTTTTTTTTATTCCACTGATATGTCATATGTCCTCCCCCCCCTTCCCGGCATATAAGCCCCCCGTTTATGAACCCACGCAAAACCCCTTACAAAGTTATATAACCCCAGGGCTTTAACATGCGATTTTATGGTATGTCCACAATTCCTCACAATTACTTGATTAACCTTTATTTAATCTGCTGCACTCAGTCTGATAGTTAATTATGATCCTGAGTGCCTTTACGGCCCATATTCATACATACATGTACAGGTGCTATCCACAGCTTCACAGGGTCTTCCAACTATGTAAAATAATAACTGCATTGTGGCTTCTCTTGATCAGTGTTGACCTATCTAACTTTGTCACTCTATTTTTCCTCGTATGCGTTGGACCTTAGAACCATCACAAACCAGTGATTCCAACACAAATTGCCCACATGCTCTAGGCCTCCATGACCTTTGTACCTGTTTGTAAATTGTGTGACCCATGAGAGATGACATGTTGAGCGTCACTGAATGATGCCTTTGTGAATTTATTTTTACAATGATAAATCACTTTTAGTGCAGCAAGACTTTGGAACAGTCTAATGAATTGAAGTACTGCTCCTCCTTCAGTTCATTCACCAACAAAATTAGACAAACAAATTTAATTAGTTAGTTAATGTTCTATCCATTTTTAAAATTCTTATGGTAATGGTAATGAATTTATATAGCGCATTTTCTATTGACATATTCAAATGCACTTTACAAGCAAGTGATCTATGGGAGAGATTGGATATCAGCATATATAGGCACCACTGGCAGCTGCTATCAGTCCATTAGGGAGCTCACCCAGCACATGAATGAATGAAATGAGCCCTGACCACAACACCGGGTTGTTATGTATAATACTTTTAATATCCACCTCATTTTTCCCCTCAAGGGCCACAAGTAGATTATTGTGAGATATTAAGTGCTACCCTCAAGATTATTATTATTAGATTATTATAAACTGACAAAGTGGATTGAAATAATAAATGGTTCATCACAATTCAAACCATAAACCTGTGCATGAGCTTCAATGACTGACAGCATGCAGTAGAAAACAAAATATAACTGGTGATTGGAATTTGAACTTCAAAATGGCATTGTTTATGGACTGTGCAGTTATGATTTGTTACAATAGGTAAATCTCAATATTCAGCTCTGAACAATGATAAATTTTGACAGTAAAACTTTTTGATAAATTATCAATTTTCCACTGCATTGTCTGGATTCTTTTTACAAGAAACCACTCAAATTACATGCACTAGGTACATTTTCGACTACAATTTCGACTGCATTAATTTGAAATGTTTTTAACAGTCAAAGCATCCTTAAAATTGTTATGAATTTCTTTAATTTGTAGATAACAAGTGACAGGAGACTGAAAGTAGAGCAAGCTCTGAGAGATGCAGGAGTGCATAATAGTGATTATGCTAGAAGGATCATGGCTTCTATAAAACCACCACAGGAACCTAGAAAAGATCAACATTCAACTGTTTTTAAGTACGATCTTAATAAAATTGTATGATTTTGTGTCAGTGAAAAGTCAAGTAACCCATTGAAAATTCCTGATCGGTACCCATTGACGAGTAAATTGTCTGGCATTAGGCAGCTGCAGGGTAAAATCAATTCAGACTTAACTGATTAGAGTGTAATGTGAAGTACTAAATTTCTACCATGTGAGCGTTAGTCCTACCGATGGAAATGCCCCCACACCAGGACAGAGAAAAACACTGACCAGGGTGGGAGTTGAACCCACGACCTTCAGGTTAGATCACCGCTGCTCTACCGACTGAGCTACAAGGTCACACGGGAGCAGGCCGTGGGAACTGAAGAACTGATGTTAAAGTCACGGCAATGAACATGTACAAGTACAAGGAAGGATTACGGTTTTGCAAACGTTGGCCGTGTAGCACTTATATTTGAACAGACTTGAGCATAATGTGAAGTGCTAAGTTTCTACCCCGTATGAACCATGTGAGCGTTAGCCCTACTGATGGAAATGGGCCCACACCAAAAAACCTATTGAGCTCATGATATGTTCATGTGATACTGGTCACATTGGCATACATGGAGGGGTGGACAGTCGTATGGTTACCAAAACCAAATTTTCTCTCACAGATGGGTGACCATATTTTCTTGCGCATGCACGTTTGGGGCATGGAGCTCCACTAGAAGAGATAGTTTGGAACACTGGCAGCTTTGAATTTTTTACCATTTTTCACTGCATTTGTTGGGAATACAAAACACTATGTAGGCAAGGAAATCCCCATTCCCTGGTCCTCTGCATCATCTTTGACCACTGTAAAATCAGTTTTTATCTGTGAGGTGGGTATTGGATTTTAAGGGGCTAACCAAATGCCAAGCTTGAGAAAAATCAATAGTATTGACTCCAGATCGAACCTTAAGATTCCCGGTGGCTACCCTGCTTCATTAAACTTTGCAAAGAAGAAAATTATAGTACAACAATGTTATTGTTTCAAAACATTTGGCACCCGCAAGGCTGGGCTGAAGATATTTTTCCATTTGATGGAGACTTGAAGCTAAAAGAATTGACTTGTTTTTCAGTCTCCTAAAAGGATGTAAATATAATATTTTATTATGCTGATGCTATCCAGAAATTAGTTTGATGCCAACCTTGTCCCCAGAGTGTCTCTTCTTCCTTTCAAGAGAGACCCTGGGGATGAGGTTGGTTTGATGCTTTATTAGGTGTATATATTGTCCCCCACCAATGCCACAACACAGCTTTAATGGAATTTCTGGAAACAAAAATGATTTTATGAAATGGAAAAGTGATCCTCGCACCTATCTGGAAAATTTAAGCAATACCCTTTGACATCTAAACCGGCCTAAACCGGCCAGACTTAGCATTTTACTCTGTTGGTGCAGTGCTCTACCAACTAAGCTGTGAAGTGACTTGACTTCTCGCAGTCCCTTCTGAGTTAGTCAAACTGCCTGCTATGGTAACGCAAGCGAGCCGAGGGGAGAATCATTGGTGATCGAGGTATATCTTTGCTCAATCACCATTCTCCCCTCGGCTCGCTTGCATTACCAAAGCGGGCAGTTTGACTAACTCAGAAGGGACTGTGAGCAGTCTATGAAGTCACTCATTTGGGCTCAAGTAGGTCAGTTTGTTGGGTTTGAGCCCAACAAGTTAACCTGTCTATGAGAGACCATAATCATGCTTAAATTTGTCCAGATAAATGCAAGGATCACTTTTCCCTTTCATCTTCAACCCAAACTTCAAAAAATTAATATTTATCTTGACTTCACTGAAATAAAGTGAAGGGTGATGAACATTTTTAATTTCCATGTCAAAAAAATCACAGCAAAATCTAGGAAAAATCAACTTCTTTAGGAGCACATCTTACAGCCTTACAAAAGTTTATTGCATAGAAAAACAAATGCAAAAATGATTACCTGGTAATACAAATTACTTTTTTTATCTTTGTGCTTGTAAGCCTCTCTGACATCGCTTCACCAGCAATATCTTTTTTCCTATAATTTTAGACAAGCCAATGGACTAGTAATAATATTAGCATAGGGAGAAAAGAATGATGAACTGGCTGCCATTTTTGCATCCTGGTCAATATTGTTGTAAAGAAAGTCGTATGCTAATACTGGTAATCAGAATAAGCCCCTCTCCCCTTCATCTTTAATCCATTGATTGTACCATGTTAACCCCCACAAAAGAGCCAACCTCAGTACATATTTTCCATGACTACTGAATTGAAGTTGAGGATCTCAAAAACAAGGCAAAGTTCGCAGAAGTACTGTATCTTGTTCAAATTTATTATCGTAAAAGAATAGGTTTTGTTAATAACTTAACTATAAAACATTGCGATAGGACAAAAGTTAAAACCATCACGGTTAAAAACTCTAAGAAACTGTTACAAACTTTTGAAAACTTTAAAAAGCGACGTTTCGACGTTTACTCAACGTCATTTTCTGGTCAAAATGAATAAGAGAAAGTTACTTGAATATAAATATACAAAACAAATCCTTAGAGAATAAAATCACAAATATGCAAAATATTTGCACGCAGTGTCACGTAAACAATTTAGCACGAACGGAGTCCTTCTGGGTATTTAGCCCAGGTTTTAGCTCCTCAATAAACAACATCTCAAATATTAAGCAGTCAAACTTCGATCTACATTTTCTCAAAACAGAGAATTGTTTGTCCTTCAAATCGGACTTCGATAGGCCATGGTCTTCCAATTGCAGAATGTTTATGCTCGCCAATGCGTTGGTGCAAGTGTCGGGTTGTGTACCCGATATAATCTGTGTCGCACAGATCACATTGAAATTTATAGACCACGCACTGATTTCCAAAAGTAAGCTGTCAACGAAGAGTTGAAATCAAAGCAGGCTCAACTCCCGGGCTCAACTAAAGATCATGTTTGGGAAATAAGTACACGCTCGAAGCTATCTTGAACACAACAGTAGATTTATTGACACACCCAATTTTCACAGCACTTGCAATTGTTTGTTCTCATCTGGTATAACAAGCGACAAGAAGACGCTGTAACTAAAAGCAGGCCCACGGCCCAGCAGCCCGGCGGCCCGAAGGCCCAGCGGCCCGCTGCCCACGGCCGGAAGGTACGTTATGTATGGGGACATATATTGTACCGTATACATAATATGTACCTTACTTATCTTGCTTAGTTTACTTAGACGCTTGGACTGCTTGAAGCGCTTGGATTCTTTGGTCTGCTTGAAGTCCTTAAATTGCTTGCTGTGCTTGGGTTGCTTGAAATGCTTGAGGTGCTTAGGTTACTTTAGGTCCTTAGATTACTTGAGGTGCTTAGGTTGCTTCAGATGCTTGAGGTGCTCAGGTTACTTGGGGTGCTTGAGGTGCTTAGGTCGCTTGAGGTGCCTGGGTTACTTGGGTTGCTTAAGGTGCTTAGATTGCTTGAGGTGCTTGAGTTGCATGAGGTGCTTCGATTGCTTGAGGTGCTTGAGTTGCATGAGGTGCTTCGATTGCTTGAGGTGCTTGGGGTCCTTGAGGTGCTTTGGTTGCTTGAGGTGCTTGGGTTGCTTAGATTGCTTGAGATGCTTGGGGTGCTTGAGGTGCTTGGGTTGCTTGTGGTGCTTGAGGTGCTTGGATTGCTTGGGGTGCTTGAGGTGCTTGGGTTGCTTGAGGTGCTTAAATTACTTGAGATGCTTGGGTTGCTTGAGGTGCTTTGGTTGCTTGAGGTGCTTGAGTTGCTTAGATTGCTTGAGATGCTTGGGGTGCTTGAGGTGCTTTGGTTGCTTGAGGTGCTTTGGTTGCTTGAGGTGCTTGGGTTGCTTGGGTTGCTTCAGGTGCTTGAGGTGCTTCGATTACTTGAGGTGCTTCGATTGCTTGAGGTGCTTGAGGTCCTTGAGGTGCTTGGGGTCCTTGAGGTGCTTAGATTGCTTGAGATGCTTGGGGTGCTTGCGGTGCTTGGGGTGCTTGGGTTGCTTGAGGTGCTTGGATTGCTTGGGGTGCTTGAGGTGCTTGGGTTGCTTGAGGTGCTTAAATTACTTGAGATGCTTGGGGTGCTTAGGTTACTTGAGGTGCTTAGGTTACTTGAGGTGCTTGGGTTGCTTGAGATGCTTGGGGTACTTGAGGTGCTTGGGTTCCTTGGGTTGCTTGAGGTGCTTGAGGTGCTTTGGTTGCTTGAGGTGCTTGGGTTGCTTGGGATGCTTGGGTTGCTTGAGGTGCTTGGGTTGCTTGGGGTGCTTGAGGTGCTTGGGTTGCTTGAGGTGCTTGAGGTGCTTCGATTGCTTGAGGTGCTTGGGTTCCTTGAGGTGCTTAGATTGCTTGAGGTGCTTGGGTTGCTTGAGGTGCTTCGATTACTTGGGTTGCTTGAGGTGCTTAGATTGCTCCAGATGC
>NC_090883.1:43196486-43221486 GCF_036669925.1 Montipora capricornis
AACGTGAGCTTTTAACGAGATTTCCGAACTATGCAAAAGGCTTAAAACGTATACAGAAGAGCCAAATCACGTTCCACGCACATTATAAATCAAGCCGTAAGCAGAGCAAGCAACCCAAGCACCTCAAGCAATCTAAGCAACTCAAGCACCTCAAGCAACCAAAGCACCTCAAGCAACCCAAGCACCCCAAGCATCTCAAGTAATCTAAGCACCTCAAGCAACCCAAGCACCCCAAGCAATCTAAGCACCTCGAGCACCTCAAGCAACCCAAGCACCTCAAGCACCCCAAGCATCTCAAGCAATCTAAGCACCTCAAGCACCTCAAGCAACCCAAGTAATCGAAGCACCTCAAGCAACCCAAGCAATCTAAGCACCTCAAGGAACCCAAGCACCTCAAGCAATCGAAGCACCTCAAGCAACCCAGGCACCTCAAGCACCTCAAGCAACCCAAGCACCTCAAGCAACCCAAGCATCCCAAGCAACCCAAGCACCTCAAGCATCTCAAGCAACCTGAGCACCTCAAGTAACCTAAGGACCTCAAGTAACCTAAGCACCTCAAGCATCTCAAGCAACCCAAGCACCTCAAGTAACCCAGGCACCTCAAGCACCTCAAGCACCTCAAGCAACCCAAGCATCTCAAGCAACCCAAGCATCCCAAGCAACCCAAGCACCTCAAGCATCTCAAGCAACCTGAGCACCTCAAGCACCCCAAGCACCTCAAGTAACCTAAGCACCTCAAGCATCTCAAGCAACCCAAGCACCTCAAGTAACCTAAGCACCTCAAGCAACCCAAGCAACCCAAGCACCCCAGGCATCTCAAGCAATCTAAGCACCTCAAGCTCTTCAAGTACCCCAAGTAATCGAAGCACCTCAAGCAACCCAAGCACCTCAAGCAACCCAAGCACCTCAAGCAATCTAAGCACCTCAAGGAACCCAAGCATCTCAAGGAACCCAAGCACCTCAAGTACCCCAAGCATCTCAAGCACCCCAAGCACCTCAAGTAACCTAAGCACCTCAAGCACCTCAAGCAACCCAAGCACCTCAAGCAACCCAAGCATCTCAAGCAACCCAAGCATCTCAAGCAACCCAAGCACCTCAAGTACCCCAAGCATCTCAAGCACCCCAAGCACCTCAAGTAACCTAAGCACCTCAAGCATCTCAAGCAACCCAAGCACCTCAAGTAACCTAAGGACCTCAAGTAACCTAAGCACCTCAAGCAACCCAAGCACCTTAAGAAATCTAAGCACCTCAAGGAACCCAAGCACCTCAAGGACCCCAAGCACCTCAAGCAATCCAAGCACCTCAAGCACCTCAAGCAACCAAAGCACCTCAAGCAACCCAAGCATCTCAAGCAACCCAAGCACCTCAAGCACCCCAAGCACCTCAAGCACCTCAAGCAACCCAAGCACCCCAAGCAACCGAAGCACCCCAAGCACCTGAAGCACCTCAAGCACCTCAAGCACCTCAAGCAACCCAAGCACCCCAAGCAACCGAAGCACCCCAAGCACCTCAAGCACCCCAAGCGCCTCAAGCACCTCAGGGAACCTAAGCACCTCAAGTAATCTAAGCACCTCAAGAAACCTAAGCATCTCAAGCAACCCAAGCACATCAAGCAATTTAAGGACTTCAAGCAGACCAAGGAATCCAAGCGCTTCAAGCAGTCCAAGCGTCTAAGTAAGCTAAGCAAGATAAGTAAGGTACATATTATGTATACGGTACAATATATGTCCCCATACATAACGTACCTACCGGCCGCGACGGCCCGGCAGCCCGGTGGCCCGGAGGCCCACACAGTTTTGTTGTTCAGCGGTAAATCCACGTGCATGCACAGATTTGCATCGGGTTTGGGCGCAAACGAAAGACGGTCAGTTTGAATTCGTTTACCATTTTAAGAATCATTTCAATCCTTTTCGATCCTTTCTTTCGTTGCATGTTGCCAAGTGAAAAACGTTGTCATTCTCTGGAGGATGATGATTAAAATGGTAAACGAATTCAAATTCACCGTCGTCCATTTTGCACGCCCAAACCCGATGCAGAGCTGTGCACGCGCGTGGATTTACCGCGGGACAAAAAAACTGTGGAAAATCAGGACTGGGCTACCGGGCCGTCGGGCCGATGGGCCGTGGCGGGCCGCGGGCCTGCTTTTAGCAAAACCCCGTAAAAACCTACAAATAAACCGCGAGTTACACTCTGAAATAAACAACTGACGGAAAGCGAGTTTTTACTCACCATTTGATGAGAACACTGTCATTACAGTAAGCACAAATCAATTCGCAGTTGGAAGTTTGTCAAGCAAAATCACGAACAGGCTCACAAAACAAAAATCAGCTCCCGCAGCATGCTGGTATATCATTAGGATTGGCATGGACTAATAAATAGGGAAACTATTGTTGAGGAATAGTCTCCACAGATCATACGAGAAGAACTTCGTAACATCCACGATGCAATTCGCTTAAATTGCTCAACCATCCGCCGTGTTGCCATAATACGAACGTTGTCAACCTTGAAAAAGAATCAGTATCAATCCTTAATGAAGGTTCATGCGAAAAAACTGATCCGCTTGATCGACAAGAAAGTGGACATTGGTAAACACATCAACAACTTATCGTCCCACCATCTGTCGTTCTTCGAGAAACTTGTCCTCTGCAGAGGACTACAATTCGCAATACCTCAGCCAACATCTCCTCGAGATATTCAAGCAAGCTTCGAAAAGGCCTATTGGAAATTGGAACCATTGCTTTTATCTGACTCCAAGAAAGACCTTCCTTGCGCCACCATGAGATCCATTCCTTTAAATTATATCGCAAGTCGTGATCCTAAGCCACCTAAAGCCTTATTGCAAGCAATTAACAACCTCAAACGCCGGGAGGACATAATCATCACCAAACCTGACACTGAAAGGGTCTGGCGTTTTAGTAATGGATAAGACCGATTACCTGCGACTACTATGCGATGCTTCTATTCGTGATTCCACCAAGTTTATTGAATGCAGCAACGAACATCCAAAAACCCGTGGAAGACCGCCCAAGCACTATCATCCTCCGCTGGAAAAGGAGAATGAACTTTACACCAAGGTACACAACATCCTGCCAAAACCAATCGCTGATTCTCTCTGCCCTAAAGGGTCAAGACTTGCTCATTTGTATGGTTTACCTAAGACTCACAAGCCAAAACTGTCTATGAGACCAATTTTATCGGCGACTAATACATGCAATTACCCACTCGCAAAATGGCTGGAAGAGAAATTAAAGCCTCTGTCAACCAATACTTACACGATCAGTGATATCTTTCAATTCTCCGAAGATATCAGGAACATCCCTGTTGATGCTGACCACATACTCTTATCATACGACGTGACAGCTCTTTTTTGCCAATGTTCCTGCCCACGAAACCATCGGAATACTTTCTGATAAAGCTTTTGCTGGAAACTGGTTTAATAACACCTACAATCTAAACCTCACCAAAGACCAACTTATGGAATTACTCAAACTTGCAACAACAAACCAGCTCTTTCAACTCGATGGTATAATTTACCAACAAGTGGAGGGCGTTGCCATGGGCTCTCCACTTGGGCCACTATTAGCCAACACCTTCATGTGCTCTATAGAAGAAAAATTAGAAGAGAGAAACGAGCTCCCCTCTTTTCATAAACGGTACGTGGATGATACTTTCACAATCATGCCAGACCTCAACAAAGCCAACGCTTTCCTTGATAAACTGAACTCCTGCCACGAGAACTTGAACTTTACTATGGAAATAGCCGAGCAGGGCACTATTTCTTTTGTGGGCATGAACATTACTAAATGTGGAAACAGACTTGAAACATCGGTACAGGGAAAGTCCACAAACACGGGCCTGTTCCTTCACTATCACAGTCATGTGGACAAACGATACAAAAGGTGTTTACTTTCCACAATGATCAACCGCGCTTATCGCCTGTCATCGACTCCTAACGCGTTTTCTGAGGAATGCGACAAGCTTCGAACTTCCTCTCTAAACCTGGATTATCCTGTAAATTTGATCAATTCTTTGATTAACGAATTTCTGCACAATATTGACAATATTAGTGCGCCTGATGAAACAAGTGATGGCACCTCTAATATCGTGGTACCACTACCTTTCAAAGATCAGAAATCAGCTAACTCAGTGAAAAGAGAAATGCAAAATCTGAGCGCAAAAATTGGAGTGCAAATCAAGCCTGTCTTTCACTCTAAGAAGATCAGCCAAGTCCTCTCCCCGAAAGAGAAAAAGCCCCCAATTGTAAAGTGTAAACAATCAGTGCGTGATCTATAAATTTAATTTCAATGTGATCTGTGCGACACAGATTATGTCGGGTACACAACCCGACACTTGCACCAACGCATTGGCGAGCATAAACATTCTGCAATTGGAAGACCATGGCCTATCGAAGTCCGATTTGAAGGACAAACAATTCTCTGTTTTGAGAAAATGTAGATCGAAGTTTGACTGCTTAATATTTGAGATGTTGTTTATTAAGGAGCTAAAACCTGGGCTAAATACCCAGAAGGACTCCGTTCGTGCTAAATTGTTTACGTGACACTGCGTGCAAATATTTTGCATATTTTTGATTTTATTCTCTAAGGATTTGTTTTGTATATTTATATTCGAGTAACTTTCTCTTATTCATTTTGACTTGAAAATGACGTTGAGTAAACGTCGAAACGTCGCTTTTTAAAGTTTTCAAAAGTTTGTAACAGTTTTTTAGAGTTTTTAACCGTGATGGTTTTAACTTTTGTCCTATCGCAATGTTTTATGCTTAAATTTTATTATCATAGCTCAAAATGGTGGAAGGTTATTTGGAAAAAGAAGTGATACACATGCATCTCTTTATTCTTGGTATCAAAATATAAATAAATGGGCCCTTTGCAGGATAGTGATCACATGGTACAAATCCGTCATACTGGGACGCAAATTTCCCACTTGGACATCTAAAACAAAGAAAATTTAGGTTAACTAGCTTTGTTTTAGATGTCCCAGTAGGCAATTGCGTCCCAGTATGGCGGATTTGTACCATATGATCACTATCCTGCAAAGGGCTCATTATTATCTTGCAATCTTTCTTAGAACGGTGTAATGTACAAGTCCTTGTCTTCTTTTAAAGTGGAGGGTTTTTTTAAAAAAATCTAGTCAAGGCCCAGCGCCCCAATTGTGCATTCTAAAACAAAAAAACAGGCTGAGGAAAAAAAATCAGGTCACATCAAATATTACTAAAACAACTGTAACCTTTCACTAAGCTAATCTAAGCCTAGTTGCAGCCTAGTATAAAGACTTGAGGGGCTGTTACACTGAAATGTTTGGTGCAACTTGTCTCCCCAATGTTTTGGCGACATTGGTGGGGCAAGTTGCACGAAACATTTTACAGTGTAACATCCTACAACGGCCAAAATCCTTGCGAGACAAGTTGCTCGAAAAGTAGAACTTAATTCTACTTTCGGCAACGGCTCTTGCAACTTGTCTCGCGACGATTTTGGCCGTTGCAGTGAAATGTTGCACGCAACTTGTCCCGCCACAATGTCGCCAAAACATTGCGAGACAAGTTGCACGAAATATTACGCAGTGTAACAGTGCCTTTAGAGTTATTTTAGTATTGAAATGACCCAACCTGATATGTGAGCTGTATTTTCAACTCTCTGGAAACAAGAATTATTTAGTTACTGTAGTCAGCAGTGTACATTTTTTGTTATTTATTATGACAAGCAATGAATTAAATACAAATTTAACAAGACTTGCAAGTTCAGTCCAATGCATTATTTTAAAAGTGATTGATTTCATCAATCACAACAGTAAATAAATATTAATGTTACAATGCAGAAAACATACAATATTATGTATTTCTTTTTTGTACAAAGTTCCAAAAACTGAACAATGAGTGGTTATTTCCCAAAAATACAGGTTAAGAATAATCTTGGCAAAAAATGGTCATAAAATGTACTATAAAAAGTATCATTGTGTGTCTTTAAGAAAGTTACGACATTTTTTAATTTCGAAGACATGTTTCGATGTTACAAACATCATCGTCAGTTACAAAAATTTGAAAAACCGTTAGGACTATATAACAACTTGGCGAAACATGCATAATTAAATATGATTAAGTGACAAGAAATACATATTTGAGTGAGTTACAGAGTGTTAGAAAGAATGTAGAGCTTAAAGCGTAAGTGTCAGGTTGACGTGATGAACTTGTTGGTTTAAATTAGGCTTTTCCCAATTTATATGCATAGCCTCCTTGAGTTTAAGTTGGAATTTAGTAGGGGCGGAATCAAGGATTTCAAAACAATCCGCAGAGCAAGATTGACGACAACGTTCTGAACTTAGTAAATGTTTGAAGATGTGTGAGGACTTGTCTGAAGAGAGATGTTCACGGACGCGTGTGGAAAAATGACGACCAGTTTCGCCAATATAGCAAGCATTACAGCAAGCACAAGTAAATTTATAAATCACACGTGAACGAAGTTCTCTGGGGACAGAATCCTTCACTGAAAAAAGATTTCTTAATTTAAACGTGGTAAACACTAATTTGATGTCAAGATCATGACAATAACGATTTACAATCATATTTTATTATGCGTTTCGCCAAGTTGTTATATAGTCCTAACGGTATTTCAAATAATTTGTAACTGACGATGCTGTTTGTAACATCGAAACATGTCTTCGAAATTAAAAAATGTCGTAACTTCCTTAAAGATAACGATTTGCTTTCTGATGTCTCGACCTTTTGGTTCCATCCATTATCATTGTGATTGAGTTGACTCGTTCACTCTCATTGTCTCCATATTCAAAGAAGGGCTGTATGCTGAACCCCACAGTTGTGCCAGATGTGTTTTTGGACTGCCATGTCTCACACTTTAGTGAGACATAGTGGCCCTTTTCTATGGCTTCTCCCTTTAGTCATTTCTTGTGGGTGGCAAGTCACAAAATAAAGAACTTGCTCACAGGCCATCCCCGCATGTTTGTGGCAACAGTTTGTCCTAAACTAAGAAGTCCAAGTGAAGAAGCCACCTTTGCACTCAAGCTCTTTCAAACAGCATCCATTGAGTTGTTCTGCATCATGGTAATATTTCAACTGCCCCTGTGAAAGGCTTTGCTGTAAATGAGATCCATTTCCCATAGACACAGTCTCAGATTTTGTGTGGTAAGGTGGCCTTAAAGTTCCCTTTTTGTGAGGCCTTTAGCTGTTGCGATAACTCGTACACACAGCCTGGAAATATTGGCCTAGAAATTTCAATAGTAGACAACTAATAAGGAACCAAACCAGGAGTTGTTAGACTTTCAATAATTACAATAACAGTGAAGCTTTTCTAGATGGCAGTTTTGAAGAGCAATGCAGGGCTCGAGACTAACTTTTTTGCTCACTAGCCTAATGGCTAGCATAAGGTCTGATTTCGCTAGCCAAATCTAAATTTGCACAAGCCAGTTTCGTCATGCGCAGTTTCATTCATTTGTAAAAACTATCTACTAGCCAAAACTGAAATTTCACTAGCCTGTGGCTAGTTGGCTACCGTTAGTGACGAGCCCCGCGTGGTGCGTGAATACGCATGTACACGCAATCTGAATCGTGGATGTCGGGATCGTGGATGTCGGTATTTCTACCGTATCACTCAGTCCTTGAGCAAGCGCTGTATTAATGTTGAAACGCCATTGTTGCTCCGAACACGTTCGTAAGATGCCTTCACGGACACCCATGGTAGTGGATCTGTGCTCCACAAGAGGTTCCAGCACGAAACGAAAATTTCCGCCTCCACCAAATTGTTGAGGAACCTCCTCCTCTTCCATTGGTATCGTGGACGGGAGGGCATCGATTTCGTCCTCCTGCCAGTCCATTTCTTCATCATTCTGCTGTTTGGCATGACCAAGACTTTTAGCCAAGCTCTCTTCTTCATCACTGTTCATGAGAGCTTCCATCTCCATGTGAACAGCATCACTCGGTCCTGGTGGAGTGTCCATCGTCTGCCAAAATAAGTACAGGAATAAAAAAAGTGCGCCTGAATACGTAAAGCAATGAGTAAAGTCCGCCCGAATAATTAGTGTTATGAAGAAAGTCCGCCAAAAATCCCAGTAAAAGTACTACAGCTCTGTAAAATCACTGAGGTTTGATTCAAGCGACGCGGAGCCCTCCGACGTTGCTCAACTCCAAGGGACAAGTGAGCTGCAGGGCTGTGAGTGCGTTTTTTATATACTCTCAGAGTCGCAGCTCCCAAAGGGTGCTGGGAGTGAGAGGGGATGGGGAGTATGGGTTCCATGCCTGAGAAGATATGGGAACGAGGAGCGTGGATATAAAAACCAGGGTACCGGGCCCTTCAGAGTCATTTACTCCCGTCAATCAAGATGGTACGCATAAGGAGTCAAGCACCGTTGGAAAGACAAAGAAATGCGATGTTGTCTTTGATTAGAGTCTGGTCACAGAACCTCTCTTTCCGTCCGCGATCTCAGCACCAAGAAGTAATATTATTCATAAGCGCATGTCTGAAAGTAAACCATTGTATTCCCTGTGGGAAACAGAATGTTGCGGACAGTTGGTACATGGCCTGTGTTCATTTGATTTCTTCAAAACATTTCGCAATTTTAGGGAAGGTTTGAGAACTTAATATTGTGCTAATAACATCTAAGTAGAATCTGACTAATTATTCACTCAAACCTAAGATGTAACATTATCCGAATAAACTTCTTCACATAGAGAAATCATATGACCACTTTTCTTCCCCAAAAATCAGCATGTTTACATTGCTTTCCAAAAACACAACAGGGTTATGTTTCTTCCTCAACAAAAACATATTTATCTGCCTAAATCAAATATGACTACGTTTTCTTACCATAACACATGCTTTCGTTTCCTTATCCAAAAATCAAGATGGCTACTTTTCTTCCCCAAAATAATCATGGCTACTTTAAATCTCCATACCTCAGTACCTCAATTACAGCGTTCAAATGAAAGCCTTCAAGGATCCTCAAGCCAAGTACAACGTGAAAAAGCACCGTAAAACGCACACGAAGCTCACTCACGCAGAAGGTTCAACTGTAAAATGAGGTGACCAGTTGATGATGATTCCTTTTATACCCTAGGAGTGTCCGACGTAAGGGTATGATTGGAGTTCGTCATGACACATGAGGGAGAATGGGATATGGGTCCTAGAGACGACGAAACATGGGAACGACTGTCTTGGATATAAAAAAAAGGTATGGTAAATGTTCCCTAGTATATAAGAGCTGGAGATGAACCTCCCTCGTCCTGAGCAAAAGAGCAAGACAACATCCAGACCAACCCCTCACTCGATCTCCGTCTCACCGATCTCCTATACAGGAGAACTGCACGAACGAAATGTGGGGCTCTTGCTAAGCAAGATGATGATCCTTTGTCAGCTGCCTTTGCATGTGTCTTTGGTTTTGGCCTATCTCTCTCCGTAGTCTCTACATGCTGGGGCTAAACCTCTCACAGTCCTGAGTAAATGAGCAAGACACCATCCAGATCAACCCCTCACTCGATCTCCGTCTCACCGATCTCCTATACAGGAGAACTGCACGAACGAAATGTGGGGCTCTCGCTAAGCAAGATGATCATTCTTCGTCGGCTGTCTTGCATTTATCTTTACTTTCGGACCTACCCTTCCCTAATCTCTAAATGCTGGGGGCTAGGCCCATAGCGTGTCAGATTGCGTGACATGGCGTGTCAATCTGCGTGACAGATTATTTGACATGCATGACTTAATATGACATAAATTTTATTCCACCCCTGTTTTGCTGACATTTTAATACAATGACCGCCCGATACCTGGGAATGTTCAAGGGCTTAATGGTAGTATCCTAATAACATCCTAGTACTATCTGACCAACTATTCACTCAAATCTAAGTTGTAATATTATCTGAATAGCCTTCTTGCCATAGAGAAACCAATATGGCTATGTTTCTTTCCAAAAATCAGCATGTCTACATTCCTTTCTCAAAATACTGCAGGGTTATGTTTCTTTCTCAAAACAAAACATAGCTACCTTCCCACCCTAAATCAAACATGGCTATGTTTTCTTGCCCAAAACACAACATGGTTTCGATTTCTCCCCCAAAAATCAAGATGGCTACCTTTCTTCCCCAAAACAAAGATCAAATACCTCAGTACAAGTACGGTGTTCAAGTGAAAGCATTCACGGAACCCAGTCCAAGTGAACTCCTACATGGATCCTCAAGTCAAGTAAAAGTGTCCAACTGAACTCCTACACGGATAGCTAGTCCAAGTAAACTCCTACACGGATCCTCAGTCCTAGTACAAGGTCACGAAGTACTGTAAGACACTTACTGAGCTCTTCCTTCCACCAGATCAAAATTAGAAGAGGGCTGTGGGCGAGAGCGCTGGCTCTTTTATACCCTACGAGTGTCAGGTCCCATGGGTTCATGGGATACAGAGGGAGAATGGGGGGTATGGGTCCCAGAGGCGAGGAGGAATGGGAACGAGTAGTAGTGTGCGCTCCTTCCGCTCGGTTTTGACGGTTGGGATTTTGAGCGCAAAAGTGTATTTTGGCGGGAAATCAAAATTTAAGGAGGAAATTTAAATAGAACAATCTTAATCCATGAACTATGAAGGTCAGAAAACAAGACGACACAAGTTTGGTTTGAACATGAAGTTTTGAATAAAAAATATATACAGATACTTACAAAAAAAGAGAGTTGAGTTCCATAGTGTTCCCAACGTTCCTTATATCTTCGTAAACTGCAAACAAAAGCTTTAAAGTAAGACCAGGGAGAAAACGAAAACATGAATGGACGGCGAGATAAAAATTTTTGAAACCGAGTCAATCCTACGCACGCAGTTGAAATATATCCACAGGACACCCACACTCGAAGGGAAAAAAAATTACGAGGATTTGTATGGGAATCTTCATAACAAACTGAAAAAGATATTTACACGCAAAATTTCTCAATAAAAAAGCCGTACTTTATTGTCGTGGTGAGCCCCGATGCGGTGAGAAGAAATCAGTGAATGTTTGACCAGCCGTGTCCAAATTCGTTGCAAGCGAGCCGCGAAGGATTTTGAAATTTTGAATATTTACCGCTGTTTCTCAGCAATGGATATTCACTGGACCTTGAAACTTGGTCAAAGAGAAGTAAATTTATCCGTGTGGCCATCGCCGGAGTTTGAGCGTGACTGATGTCGGATAAGTGTGATTTTATCGGCGAGACGTAAGGTAAGCTAGAAATTACTTTCCAGCCTTCCCTTTATTTGTGTACGAGTGACAAACCGGCAAGTTGAGAAGTCGCTTGAATCGCATTCAATCAGGCAAATAACCACACAAGAAGCGAGAAAGGAAGTCACCACGACAATAAAGTACGGCTTTTTTATTGAAAAATTTTGCGTGTAAATATATTTGTCAGTTTGTTTTCGAGATTCCCATATATGGGCGGCCTGTGACATGGCTACAGCTTGCAAAATTAGTTAAAAAGGTTGTATAATTATTCATCGGAAAACGTTGAAATTGGTCTCATTACAAAGCAGAAATGTAAGCAATTTTAATGATGTATGAAAATAACGAGTCGATGATGATGTCGAAATAATGAGTTTACAAGCGAAATAACTTTGTAAACAAAAGAAAACATGGGACTAAATTAACGAGGCCATACATCGTTGACTTAGCCATCGCGTTCTCGATGTTCTTGGTACATATGTAAAAATAAACTCGAATGGTTTAAATGTTACATATGCCTAAAGTACTAAGAAAGAACTTTACAATAAGCCTATTTCTCAAGGGATCTCAGTTGCCTAAGCGGAGATAAAAATTCTGATAGCTGAGTATAAGATTGCACCGTGCTAATTCCAATTACACGCACGGTTTTCAAAATTTCTGCAAACGACGAAATAAAATGCAAAGACTTTAATACTTGAGTCATTCAAAACTCGAGTGTTAAATCATTGCATCGGTGTCGAAATCTTTCGAACATTGATTGTCGAAGAGTAGCGAAGTGTCAAGTGTGTAGTAAAAATGAAGCTTGGAATTGTGTTTGGAAGGCAACTACGAAAGTTGTGAGGGATGACAACTGCAGATTGCCTACAAATAGCGCCGATAAACAGTATCTAAGTCGAAGCACCCATTTCAAATAGCGCTGATAAACAGCATTTAAGTCTAAGCATCCATTTTAAAACGGTTAGCTTTCAATAACTGTGATTTAGAGTTAGTCTGCAGGCTGCAAGTGCAGGACACTCAAAGTTATGACATGTGTCACAGAGCTAAATACCTCTTGATTTTGCAGGGAATGTCCAACAATATAGTAATATTCGTAAACTAAGTATTGAAGCCGTTAAAATAATGTGTCCTTCATGCCTTTTCGTTCCTTCGAACGAAAGTTATAACCGAAAGAAGTTAACGGAAATCGAATGCCGCCCTTGCAAGCTGTGAAAAGTTTTATCCGCGCGAGGTAATCACGAGTTAACTGTGGACAATTTGTCAATTCTCAAACCACGGTCTTTATATTACATTGATCAACTTACATATCATTCGAAAGCTCAATCTCTGTAGTTTAAAAATATGCAAGAATGTTGACATTTCGATGTGAAATGAATTAGAAACAGCGATGCGGCAATCTACTATTTTCATGCGGTGGATAGCGGTCGATTGCGTTTAACTCACCAAAAGATCGTGTGAGATATGATTTGTGGAAACTGCAGACGAGTAAACTAACAACAGCTTTCTCATTACTCACCAAAGAATTTTGCACGCTCATTGTAGCTACATCAAATTAAACTGTGGTCCTGGGCCCACCACGAACACGATTAACAAACATCTGCTTGGAACTCAAAGAAGGCGCAAATGATCATTCGCAAATGTTTGCGCGGGGAAAAAGCTCATTGAAAATTCAAGTTTTCCCGCGCAAACATTTGCAAAATAATTTATGATGAACCTGCGCGCCAAAGCGATAATATATTCTATGAAAATGGCGGGAATTGGAGACATGGTATCACGAAAGTCATGGCTAGGCTTGGATAAATTCTCCTCGTAAAATCTCTTATTCTGCTCGAAATTCTGCCTAAATTCTGAATGTGTCACGCAACGCTACTTGTCTGAAGGATGACAAAGGTTAAGCTACTTGACTATTGAATTATTTAATTGCACTGGACATCACGATGCTTTTAAATTAACCCTATTTTTTCACTGTAATAGTTTCATAAAAAAACTGCTGTACCAGCTGCAGTTGCTAGTTGCTGGTGTTGTTAAAGTATATCCTGCGCGTTCTGACAGATATGACGGGCGATTCTCCCTTGACCAGCTTGAACATCATTTAAAATGACTGCTCCACTGACAGCGCGCCTTTCGTGTAGCTCAGCTCCAAGGACGAATTTCCGCCATCTTCATGGAATATATTATCGTTTTGGCGCGCAGGCTCATCATAAATTAGTTTCAGAACGAATTGGTCCTAAAACAATAAATTTACACTCCGGCGCGGTGCAATTTCATTATTTATGATGTAAATATTGAATATTAATTGACGCACAAAGTTTTCTTCATTATTTAGAAATAATAGATTTACAGCTTTATGATATGAAAATAATCTTTTTAAGAGACAGCCTGGTTTATAACTGAAGTTGTTTGATGAATTATTTATATAAAATGGTATACGTGTTTAATTTCGTATGAAAAACCTATCAGGTTTACTAAGAAGTAATGATTTACGTATCAGTGAGTACTTATTCATTATTTATAAATAGTTTTTTTGAACCTTCCAATTATTTGTGAATAATCAAAAACAGGCATGTACTAAGGCTAAGTGATAAATTTTTATCAAACGGCACCCATACATGTACATATACTGTTAAACGCTATCGACCGCTATCCACCGCATGAAAATAGTACATTGTCGCATCACAGTTTCTCTTTCATTTTACATCGAAATGTCAACATTCTTGCATATTCTTAAACTACAGAGATTAAGCTTTCGAATGATGTTTAATTTGATCGGTGTAATAACAAGACCGTGGTTTGTGACAAATTGTCCACAGTTAACTCATGATCACCCTACGCAGATAATAATACTCTTCACAGCACAGCTTGCAAGGATGGCATTCGAAATTCGATTTCCGATATCTTCTTTCGGTTATAACTTTTGTTCTAAGGAAGTTATAGGTATGAAGGATTCATTATTTTAACGGCTACAGTATTTAGTTTACGAATATTACTATATTGTTGGGCATTTCCCGCAAAATCGAGAGTTATTTAGCTCTGTGACACATGTCATAACTTGGGTCTGCTAAATCTGCTAGCCAGCGAGCCATGCGAGCCATGCGAATTTCGCATGTCTAAGCACCCATTTCAGATAGGGCTAATAAACAGTTAAAGTCTAAGCACCCATTTTAAAACGGATAGCTTTCAATAACTGTGTGACTCGCACATGTTGACTATCATGGCTCGCCACGTTGGCTCGCATGACTCACAGTCATGGCTCGCACCCCTCGGTGCCATGACTCGCATGGTTCGCTGGCTCGCAGGGTTACAATACTCTCATAACTTTCGTAGTTGACTTCCAAACACACTTACAAGCCACAATTAATATATTCCTTGCACGCCTATCTTTAGTGTAGTATGTGGTGTAAGCCTGTAATTTCTAATAACGTTAAAAGTCTTAAGGTTTTGTCGAAAAATCCAATTGATGTAGCCTGCTTTCGTTGCCTTGAATGAGTGGAAGAGATCTCAGGAAGTTTGTGAACTTCCACAGAACTGCCATCGGTGCTGCAGGTAGGAATTTTTGGAGCAATTAATTACAGAGTTATTTTGGTGGTAGCCTGCAGCTGTTTAGTTAAGGTTTTGTTTTTGTTTTTGTTTTCGTAGATAGTTCACTTGTGAATCGCTTCATTGAAGGACATGGCAGCAATCGATTCAGACCGACAGTTTATGACAAACTTCAAGCCATTGCAGAGCTCAGAAAGGCAACCGGAAATGTTAGTTTTCAGAAAGTTGAAAAAATCACCAAGCAAGCAAGGAGAAAAAAGAACAACACCTCCTTTAGCAGCATAAAGCTTGTTGGTCTAATGAAAAGGTGAGATTGCACAGTTTGCAACGAAAGCTACAGATCGAGCGATATCGATGTCTTAAGGACTGAAGTCCTTTAGGCTTTGACTCTGTGAGGGAGTTTTTCCAAGATCTGGAAATTTATAATGAAATTCTGCGCGAAGACACTCAAGAATTTAAGAAAAACACTGTACAGCCATTGTGGGATCCAAGAGATTAGACTTGCAATTTTGGATCGGAGAGAACAGAGACAAAATCTTGATGGTTTAGTCAATAATAAAATTATTATCATAAGCTTAATATTATTATTGTCCTTTCGCAGAGATAACAGTGATGTCATCCATCACAATAACAAATAAACAGGGGTCAAGGAGAAGATTTCCGCTATAGCAGGAGGCTTCAAACAGCCTCGCGTCTTACAGAATTTGATGAAAGTCCAAATTTGTAACATTAACAGTGGAGTAACCAAAGGGATGGGTGCTGTGTTAAATGGAGTATAATAAACCTGCGAGCCAGCGAGTCATGCGAGCCATGGCTGCAAGTTATGCGAGCCAACATGGCGAGCCATGAGAGTCAACATGCTAGTCACACAGTTATTGAAAGCTAACCATTTTAAAATGGGTGCTTAGACTTAATAGACCTTTTCGGCTTGTACATTTTGTTTTCCCAACACAGATCATGTGATAATACTCAGGAGGCTTGGTCCTTTGTTTTGTTCATTAAAAAGAGTGCATGCAGGCATATTCATGCTTGCATGCCCTCATTTTAATGAACAAAACAAAAGACCAAACCTCCTGAGTATTATCACATGATCTGTATTGGGAAAGCAAAATGTACAAGCCGAAAAGGTCTATTACTGTTTATTAGCACTATTTGAAATGGGTGCTTAGACTTAAATGCGAAATTCGCATGGCTCGCAGATTTAGCAGAGCCATTAAATCTCTTGAGGCTTCAGTGTGACACAGTTAATTTTGTTTGCTGATTCAGAAACTCAAAGCCCATGTTCTACGTGATGGCAAATCACGCAAATATGTACAATGCAGCTAAAAAGGGAAAATGCTGGCTTCAGCCTTCTGGAAATGTTATGTATAAGATATTTACTCTAATCTTGCCTGTTGCCAACATGATTAAATCGCCCTTACAAAACTTGCAGCAGCGATATGTTGGAAATGGCTGAAATTTCTTAGTTTCTTTGTGCTGTTCTTTGTCCGCCGATGTCAATTTTTTCTATTAATTAATTGATTAGTTTCACGTTCTTCATGTTTGCTACCTAGAGCTGGAGGTCACCAGCCCCAACACTGTCAATTTCGAACCTTTGCTGCTGGATACTGGTGTTCACTTACTTGTACCCCCATTAATGGTTTTTCACAAGTTTTCTGTGTTGCTACACTAGTCTTTCACCCTCCCTTGCCTCCTTGCTTTCACTTGAAACCAGTTTATCTGTTGTCACGTTACATACTGGATCCCACAAAATCTTAAGGTGATTCCCAAGAAATAGAACTTGTCATAGATTTCCGATGAAACTTTGCACACTGTTGTTAACATGTCAAAGAGATGATAAAACTGTAATAAAAAAGGGGGGTCACCATGCTCATTTCCATGAGCTACTTTGACAATTGCTGCACACCCCCAATGTTAGACAAACTTAGCTTGATTTTATAAATGTAATCCAACATATAACGCAGAGCGTTGTGTTCTATGGTTAATTCAAGTACGTATTTTACGACCTGAAAAATGTATTTGAATGCCTTTGTGAGTATCTAACACTCCAAAATAGACTTAACTTTAGTGTGGGCTGTTCGACTTGTAATGGTTCCTTCCGTACAATTTTATGAAATTGCTAAAAACTGGCCATAGATTTTTGCTTAATCTCACTACTCCATGAAGACACCATTCTTAGCAAATATGTGAAATAAAAAATGGGCGTCACCATACTTGTTCTGGACAAAATAGCCATTCCTTGACAGATTAGGCTTGGTGTCAATGAAAATCTGCCATTTTATCAATGTGCCTGAGCCACTGCATGCACCAATGATGCAATAAATTATGTGCTGTAGGGTTGCACAATGCAAAACCAGGGAATCACCTTAAATAGACATAATGCTGCTTCCTGTAGATCCACATTATTTCTGATCCAATAGACTGGTCCAGAACGAAATAACCTACCCCTATAGCAAGGTCACCTGTTGAATTTATTTGTAAACATTAAGCGATGTTCACTTGTACATTATCCTTGTTGTAGTTATGAATGGGCCATCCAGACTTCAACTGACTGCATAAACATTTATTTAAATTACTTGCAAATTTGAATATCACTCAAATTAAAAACTGCCTCTTTCGAAATGTAGCACTCTACATCTGCGCCACATGGTATTCCGAGTAAACGCTTAAAGAAGCGTCTTGTTGTTATTAAAATGTGACAACCAAGGCCTTTTGGCTGTCAAGAGGAAGGGTCATCTTGTTCTAGTGGCTGGCAGATTAAAATAACAAAAAGAATGTTTTAAATGGACATTTTCCCTGTTGATTGTTATCTCCTCAGTGGGAATAAGGTAATTTGTTATTGTGTGGCTCCCTAGAGTATTTGCGAATACCCTCACTTCAGGGCACGAGTTACAAAAGGAAACCCAGTTAGTCTCTTAAATTTTTCCCTGTAGAGATTTACCAGTATGGGTACCAATCTAATAAGGCTTTTGGATTATGGCCATTACCATGGCAACATCACGTTTAATGACAGACAGATATATTCTTATTTTTGACCTAAATTCCTTAATATTTATACTTTCCTTTGGTGAATTTTTTTCATTCTTTGCCACATTATGGAAAAGATATTGCCTGACATTTTGAAGTAGTGAAAAGTCGAGGTCATTGAGACAGTTTTGCCAATATTCTGTAAATTGTCATTTTTCTAAATATATTGGATTAGTAGCTCTGACAGATTTTAACAAATGTAAGACATCTGATAGGAAATGTGTGTGTGGTTAGAACTGAACCAATTTTCAAAAAATTTTACCGAATGGAATGCAAGAAAATTAGCTGTTAATTTTACAGATTTGGTCACACTGACGTCACAAAAATCAGAGAAACACGTGCAGTTTAGGCTTTACATGCTATACTAGTGTTTAGCTTGCACACAGTCCAAAAACTCCAGGGAGCCATCTTAGTTAACCATTCTGCAACTGCAGTGAGTAGGGGATGAAGTTCCTGGTAGTGTGGCCTGTCTCCTGTGGTATATCGTGGATGGGAGGATAATAAATGCTCGGGTATAAATAGCTAAGCTACTCTAAAATCAGAGGGTAAACAAAGATAGATAGATTGATGATATGATGATGATGTAGTCTGGCAGAGATGGACCTCTACTCTAGCAGATCTAGACTAATATATGATTGTATATCTCTTACAGGTACATTTGTATGTGTACATAGGGGATGTACTCTCTAAAATTGCAAACATTATTTTTACTTCCAACAGAATTTTGGAACATAGGTTTTGAGACAAGGCCAATGGTTATGGATATCCATGAATCATCTGAATCCAAAAAGACTCTTCAAAGAAAGTCTTAACTCAATGCAGTTGTCTTTACAAAGACAGCTCTTGAGCTGTCAAACCTTAAACCAAAATCTGGCACCAACTTAGTCAGCGGTAGAAAATTACACTGTATATACAGGTAGAATTCAGGAAAAAAATGGACATATTTTTGTTTTTAAAAAAGTAGAAGCATTCCAAGTCATTTTTTGGTAATCCTTGAATATAAGAGCTGTTCATTATGGAAAACAATGTCGAGGCAGCAATTAGCACTCATTTACTTATTAACCCACAGATAGATATTTTACAAGGTAAAATTGTTGTTTTAACCACAATCTATGTAGGTTTTGTTTGAATAATTAGCTCCCAATGTTTTGTATGAACAAATTCGCCCTTTCACGTAATGTATCTTACAGACACATACACACACCGTGAATTTTACCTTTCGACACACCCATCCAAAAAAGAGGTTTTTGTCCTGAGCGGGAATGGAACCCACGTCTCCCTGATTACTAGTCGGGCATGCTAAGCCACTACACCATCAAGGCTACCACGCTGGCAACGCAGTAGATTAATGAGGTGACTTAGCAGCATGGGGATCCCTAGGGCCCAACTTTTATTCACTTGAGTGTGTATCCTTGCCTCTATAACCCCAGAAAGGGCTTAGAACACATGAATTCATGTGTTCTAAGCCCTGTCTGGGCCTGGTCGTTTCACTGGAAACACATGAGCCCAACAAATTGACCTGCTGCCAACTGTTGGAAATAGACACTCTAGCGAATTAACTTGAACATATCGTGACAGTTGATGACTATGGACAAAACCATGTTATACATATTCGCTCTGACGAAGGGCTAACGCTCGAAACGTCAGCTTTTAGAATCTCTGTACGGTGGCCAATTTACATTATCAACTCCGTTGATAAAACCAAATTCATGTTATACTTACGTTCTAATTTTAGATTGTTATGTAAAATCCTCGTTTTAATGACAATGAAAAGCCAGGCAACCTCGCCTGCAAACTCCTCTTCAATTCTGTAATCTTCGTCGGTTGACTTAGCGTTTTGTAGTCCTTGTTAAGTTCACTGTTTTTCGAGTGATTAAAGCGGTTGCGTTCAAAAGGATCGTCTGGATCAATAGTTAAGGCCTAGTGGATTGTTCTGGATAGAAGTTCAAGTCCAAAGAGTGATTTTCAACACCAACTGTGTGGCTTAATTCATAGCTCAGTTGGATAGAGCATTGCACCAGTATAGCAGAGGCCATGGGTTCAAATCCCATTGGAGCCACCTGAATTTTTCAGTTGTCAATTTGCTTAAATTGTCCAGATAAGTTCAAGGATTTTTCTCTCTTTCAATTTTAGTACAATTGTAAAAGCTAAAAATAAAATAAAAATTGACAATGGACTTGTGAACAGCATAAAAGTATGTCCAGTCCTAATTATCAGAACAAAGCACTCAAAACAATTAATTTTTCTTTCTGTTGAAATTTGAATTAATCAAGGCAATATTGCTGAAAAAGAACATGCAGAAGTGCTGAAGGTTGTGGAATCAGCCAAGACACAGCAGCAACTTGTCATGGAAAACTACTAATGGAGCAAGAACAGCTTGAACAAGAACTTGATGTCATGGTGGCACATGAAATAACAAGACCAGGAATGATGTCTTATGCTGTTGTAAAGACAGGAATTCCAGAGGAAGCTTATGAACTTGAATGCCCTGATGAACAATTGAAGACATCTGTTTTGGAAGAGTTTATTTTGCTTGATAAGAAATATGAAGCTCAGCTTGAATACTTGGAACTGAAGTATCAACATGTCAAACGGTAAGATATAAGCAGTCTTCTGGTTTGAGCTTTATTGTGCCATTCTTTAAAATGCAAACTCAAAAGGTTCATTGAATGTTATTACTGACATGAATCACTATAGACAGCATGCACTTGGGCAAAGAGCTTGGCAAATTCTGTAATTTTGAATATTTTTCTTTTGGCAGTCTTTGACACATCATATTTTCGGGAATTGTTTGATCCTGAAACTAATGAAAATACTGGAAAATGCTGACACTTGAATTGGAGGTTCAATCCAGGTCGCAAGACGTTGGGACACCTGCCAAATTTGGGCGAAAATTAGAGAATTTACTAAACATGCTTCCATCATTATATGAGGAATGTTTGTTCTTTCGTTGCCTTTTTGGCGCCCCCCTTTCCCCCAGACAATGTTGAAACGTTTCAGTAATCGATGAACTAATCTTGATTTCGGAGACCGTGAAAAATCAACATTCTAATGGGGGGAGGGGGGAAAGTGGAAATTGTCCTAACAGTCTTGACCTGCATTGTTGATGCTTTACGGTTAACATAAGACAATAATTAATTTTGATACTTGATGAAAAGAGTAGCGAAGTCATAAATACTTTTCTCAAATTCTACGTTTCGTAATCTTTCTAGTGGTATGTGTATTTTGTTTGTAAGGGTTTCCTTGAAGTCAGCAGGTCTACAATTTTTTTTGTGGAGGATAGCTTGCAAACAAGCTCTCTTGGCAGG
Organism: Montipora capricornis; assembly: GCF_036669925.1. Classification (NCBI taxonomy): domain Eukaryota; kingdom Metazoa; phylum Cnidaria; class Anthozoa; order Scleractinia; family Acroporidae; genus Montipora; species Montipora capricornis. The sequence goes on from NC_090883.1 coordinate 43,217,546, forward strand.
TAAAAAATGGAGAGAGAGCTTGCAATGATCACCCTCCGATTTGAATATCTGCATCGAAAATTTCCATGCAAAATGCTGAATTTTAGCCAATATTCACCTTGACCCTGACAACATCAGTTTCGGTTTGCACTGATTGGCCAAATTTTGACAGTTCAGACAGCTGGAAGCCACAGGGAGCATTAGAGACTGAATTCAAATCGCAGAGAGATTGTTGCAATCCCCTTCTCAATTTTTTACCCCCTGAGAGAGTTTGCTAAATGAGGCTACATGTACATACATGTATGGAGGACACCCATGAAGGTTTGAAGTAACCTTAACATCAATGTGCTTTTTGGTTGACAGTATTAGAGGACTTCATTATTATTTTGTCCCTTTTTTATTTTCTAGATCTGGTACTGGAGGTTGGTCCAAACAGGATCATTTACACTTTGTTCATTTGATGGAGCAATTATATCCACCAGAGCTGCCGAATAGAAGAATGTTTTACATTGATAGAATGTTATGAGAAATGCCAGATAAAACGCGTTCCAAACTGGTACAATAATTATTATGTTAATAATCTACTCTATCATAATTATATATTTGGAGGAAAGGGAATGTTAACATTTGTTGCTGAATTTAAATGTATAATTTTGTCATGAGGATTTTTTTGTTGGTAGAGCATTACACCAAAACTGATCACTATTTGTTTAGACACAAAGATAAGTTAACTCTAAAGATGAGATATGCTATCTAGAACAAATGTTCTTAAATGTAGTTATTTTCATGAATTTCATAGAGTTGTGGGAACGTGGAATTCCCTTCCACCTTCCCTTCATGAGGCAACAAGTGTGAATTCTTTTAAAGCCTCAGCTAAAAAGTTTTTTAATGGATTAGTAAGTATATTCTTTTAGTGTTCTTATTTTTATAATATTTAATATTTGTTGTTACCATAATTTAATTTGTATTATTATTTTCATTATAGTACCATGTGGGGTCCTTGACTGTTGCATTTTATCCCTTGGCCTCTGTTTTTGTATGCCATAAATTGTAATAAATAAATAAATAAATAAATAAATAAACCAGCATATGCATTGCAGATTCCCAATTTTTCAGGTAGCTGCATTAAATGTTTATCAATTCATAAGCATAATTATTTTAAGCAGTAAACAGCACCTGACTTCTACAGTTATTTGTCTCAAGTCAGGATTAAAGGGAGAGTGGGGAACTACCGGTACTACATGTAGGTTGGACTACTTTCGGAGGGTTTCTTTATTTTTTTGTGTACAACTTGCTTAAGGTTGTTGCAAAAGTGATGGCTTGTTCACTGCTCTATTTTTGGCTGCTATCGAGCCAAAAGATACAATGTAATAATTGTACGTACATGTCAAAAAATTTGATAGTTATTACGATGTACAACCATGCTACTGTATGAAAATTGTGCTTAATTATAACGCTGCAGTATTTTCATTCTATCTTTTGTAAACATGTAGGTTGAACATGAAGAATGGCATCTTGCCCACAAGTTTTACCAGGAACAATTTCAGAGCACTCTGCGGGCGTGGGGTCGCGACCGTGAAGACTTGCTTGTAAAAGTCAAGGCAACATTTGCAGAGGCTTGGGCATTGTATGAGGAGGCAGCTGAAAAAGCAAAAACAAGGAAAAAACAGGAGAACATATGCCAAGAGCTTTACAACAAGGTTTGTGTTCACTGTTTGTGTCCTTCTTGTCAAGGTAGTGTAGATGCATGTATAAGAAGCAGGAAGAACCTTGCAGTAGTGAGAGGTACACATCCATCTCAACCTTGAATGAGCTGCATGGTTTATATTTTGTACTTTGTGATCATCTACTTTGCAGCAATCATTTTATGATTTACTGACATCAGTTTGGGAGGTTGGGTGTGACGAAGAAATAAATAATTAACAATAATTATTAAATTCTCAACCTCGGATAATGCAATTCTCATGCTCTGATTGGTTCACTCAATCTCGGTTATCAGCTCACAAACCTTAGTTTGACCTTATATGGTAAATGATTGCGCTTAGCGTTGCTAAACTAAAAATTTTTACCTCAGAAAGCGAATTTTCTCTTGAATCATATAAAGCAAAAGAAAAACGTTTTTGTGGAACGTTTGGATCGATCAATTTCGAAGCTTAGAAGTATGCAAAAAGGTAAGAAATGCTTTTGTGATGAGTCTGCGTCTGTCCGACCACTAGGTATTACACAACATCGCATATTCATCAATTTTTTTCAATTTCTCTAGGATTTCCTCCCTTTTTTCACTTGTATTTCGTACTTCCAAACTTTTGGGAGTTTATCATAAGAAATTTAATAAAACAATAATTATTATTCCATTCGCGCTTGTTGGATATGAGACTGGTTATACCCAACTTTATTTAGCATCTCATATCCAACACGCGCTTATGGAATAATTGTTAATTATTCTATGAGGGCACGCTGGATATGAAGTGATAGATAGCCAATGAGGCACATAGCGTGGAGTAATGGTTATAATCAAATATCCAGCAAGCCCAAGTAGAATAATCACTTTATTAAAAACTGCAGGATTAACAACTCTTCGACTTAAGCATTGATTTCTGCCTCGGACAATTCTGGCCCAAAAGGGCTATTGTCGGCCATTTTTTCTCAGAGCTGCAAAAATGTTTTCAGCTCGCTATATTGCTGACACATTCCTTGACCATATTAGGTAGAGCAGGTGTATGAACTGATAGCCTATGTCCGGCAAGCCAATGAAAATGATGGAAAACTGATATCCGTAGTTCAGTTTTTAATAACAATCATTTTATTGTATTAATTAAAGTAGTATAGGCTGAGACGATACTTATTGCTTAAATTGTCCTCAGCTGATAAATGCAAGGATCATTTCTCTTTTTTGATTCTACAGTAAGTAGTGTTATCGTCATCATCGTCAATACTGGTACTCTTCCCATCCCATAATAATTACGTGTATTTTGTTACAAGTAATTCAGTCGTAGCTGCCTTGTAACATTCATGTTTAATTAAAAAACTTTAGGGAGTCCTAGTGAGTGGACATTGATGTCATCAACTTATTCGCACCTAAAGCACCCCCAATCGACGAGTAAAATTAATTGTCCAGAATGATGACATTAGACAAAGTAAAATCTTGTAAGAGGAAGAGAGTGAAGAAATGGAGTTTCTCCACCTGTGCCCAAGCAAATGTAACTTCAATGTTTATTGTTCCACTTCTACTGTAGGTGCTTGCTTTCCGTGAACAGAAACTTGAGGCACTGAAGCTCCAAGCTGCCATTGCAGCAAAAGAGCAGGAAAAAGAAGAAAAGGAACTGAGAGCTGCGGAAGCAAGGGAACAAAAGCGGAGAGATCTTCAACAGAAGCAAGTATGTTTAACATGTAACAATTACCCTGTACATGTACGTGACCGTGACATAGTACTATTATTGTTTCTATTCCACAATATTATTTATTCACATACGCTCTTAGAGTAAAAGACAATAGATACATGTACAACTTGGGCATAAACGAGGGGCAGGGAATGTACTGGCAAGGTGCGGATAATACCCACTGCTGGTGTGCACCACCGGAAGAGGGGCCTCGGCATCTAGCCAAGGGGATACGTAACCTCATGAATGCCTGTATTGCAAGGTGGGCATAGTTGCTGGCATAATGCCCTGGGGCCAAGTTAACCCAGTCCAACAAAGTAACAATATACCCCCTCCCTAACAGGGCTTCAGCACAGGGCTGAAGGGGTGCCGCAGGCAGCAATTCTCTGCCCATATTTTATTAAAGAGAACTATTAGAGAGGTTACAATAAGCTCGTAAGGAAAAAAAAATACAAAAGAGCCAGAAAGCAAAATGGGGGAGGGAAAAACAGAACAAGTTGAGCTTTGAAAATGTTGAACAGAGAAAGTTCCCATGGCGGGATGAATGAAAGAGCCAAATAAGGTAATGACGTGATGGGAAGT